>NC_142928.1:145805922-145893422 GCF_046866305.1 Octopus bimaculoides
TCCAGCCATATCAGTGGTCATTGTATATTTTATATCAGAGCCTTCATTTCACACAACACCAACAAATGCAATTAATACTTTCTATGACAAGAAGGAGGTTTCTATTTGGCTGTTGATGGTTTGTTTTCAGAAGATAAAGAGGAAAGAAAAGGAATAATGGATGTCAACAAATTTCCTGTAAAATCTTCTCTGATTGGCGCTAATGGAGATTTTTCACCAAAGACGCAGAGTGAAATTGCTAGTCAAGTGAAAAGTACCAATAATTCTAGAAAGCTAAATGGACATGTAAGTATTCTTTTCCTTTTTTTCTTTTCTTACTTCTTTCACTCATTGGGCCGGAGCCATGTTTGGGACACTGTCTTGAAGTGTTTAGTCAAACAGATCAACTCCAGTACTCGAAGTAAATGCAAGGTGAATCACAAGAAAAGAAATATGTAAATTAATGCGGACTTACCTTGTGTTCAATATTTCAGTGTTATGACCCCATCCTCAAGGAATTGATGAATACAACGTAAGTCCGCATTAATTCACATACTTGTTTTCTTGTGATTTATCTTGCATTTACTTCACATTGTTTTGGCCTTACCCACCATCTTTTATACAATATATATATAAAGAACGATTTATTCACGATCAGAGGTATTCGAAAACTGAGGTACTACTGTATATCCATCCATCCATCCATCCATCCATCCATCCATCCATCCATCCATCCATCCATCTATCTATCTATCTATCTATCTCTCTGTCTCTCTATCTATCTATCTATCTATCTATCTATCTATCTATCTGTCTGTCTATCTATCTATCTATCTATCTATCTATCTGTCTGTCTGTCTGTCTATCTGTCTATCTATCTATCTATCTATCTATCTATCTATCTATCTATCTATCTATCTATATATATATGTGTGTGTGTGTGTGTATATATATATGTATTATATATATATATATATATATATATATATACACACAAGGGGGTGCTGAAAAGTTCATGGCTTTGGTTAAAAGAAAATACAAGAGGATCAGTTAATTATGATTCTAGTCAACATGCTCCCCTCTCACATTCACACTTATTGCAATGGTCCTTCGGTTTTTCTAAGCCCTGTAAAAGAACTCAGAATGCTGGACCTCCAACAAGGCCTTTCACAATACCTTTAAAGCTAGGAACTTGTCAGCACACCCTTATATGTATGTATGTATGTATGTATGGTTGGCTTCTTTGTGTCTCTGCCTACTGAATCTACTCAGAAAGCTTTGGTAAGACCAAGGCAATCGTGAAAGACATTCGCCCCAGATGCCACACAGTGGGACTGAATCCAGAACCATAGGGTTGGGAAGCAAACTTCTTACCATACAACGATGCCGGTACCTATAAGCCACGCCTGCTACTATTGTCACACCTGATACAATATTGCATACTATTTTGTTGTTTGATACTATGCAACATGACTACTACTATCAAACAGTGACACTTGCTTTATTTTTAATTGTTAATTGTCTTCTTTTAGTTTATTGAGGCAGTTTTGAAACTGTTTGTCACAATTACTTTAGTGTGGTGCCGACAATCTCTAGGGCTATTGTGAAGCTAAATCAAATTTGTTAAATTTTCACTAATTATTTCAGATCTGTCAATTGCATACAATTTAGGTACATGGACAGGTAACTTGTGGAATTTTATTTATCAGTTATTTATTTTATTAATTTCATTAATTTTGTATTGCTAACAAAATTAAATTAATGTGTCCTAAGAACACTGCTTCAGTAGTAGTAGTAGTAGTAGTAGTAGTAGTAGTAGTAGTAGTAGTAGTAGTAGTAGTAGTAGTAGTAGTAGTAATAGTCTTGGTGGTGGTACTGGGGATGACAGCAGCTGTCGCTGCTGCTGCTGCTGCTGTTACTACTACTACTACTACTACTACTACTACTACTACTACTACTACTGGTGGTTAAGAAGGAATTGTCAAAGCCAGAAATACTCTCCTAATTCTCATTAAGTCTTGTGTCAGAATACACCATTAATGTGATTTAGAGTTAATTTTCACTTCTCTGTACACCTGTAAATTTCTACATATGTTAGAAAACAGCATTAATCTAACCTACAGTAACTTCCCTTCTTCCATTGTTGATATTCTCAGTATAGTTTCAATGTTTCAATTTTAGGGAAAAGCTAATTCTAAATCACATTAGAGGTGAGCTACACTTGTAACTTAATGAGACTTAGCTGGCAAAAATGAGTAGTAACTGTATTTCACATTCGTCATCCTGAATATATTGAGGATATAGACGCAGGAGTGGGTGTGTAGTAAGTAGCTTGCTTACTAACCACATGGTTCTGGGTTCAGTCCCACTGCGTGACACCTTGGGCAAGTGTCTTCTACTATAGCCTCGGGCCGACCAAAGCCTTGTGAGTGGATTTGGTAGACAAACTGAAAGAAGCCCGTCGTATATATGTATATATATATATATATATATATATATATATATATATATATATATGTATATATGTGTGTGTATGTGTTTGTGTATCTGTGTTTGTCCTCCCAACATCGCTTGACAACCGATGCTGGTGTGTTTACGTCCCCGTAACTTAACGGTTCGGCAAAAGAGACCGATAGAATAAGTACTAGGCTTCCAAAGAATAAGTCCTGGGGTCGATTTGCTCGACTAAAGGTGATGCTCCAGCATGGCCACAGTCAAATGACTGAAACAAGTAAAAGAGTAATATGTGTCTGTGGAGTGCTCAGCCACTTGCACGTTAATTTCATGAGCAGGCTGTTCCGTTGAACGGACCAACTGGAACCCTCGTTGTTGTAACCGACGGAGTGCCTGTTGATGAGAAGAAGCAGGATGGTACCTGTATCTATTTGTTTTGTTGTTTATTTGTTGTATTTATCTGACATTTTGTTTCCTGTTTTGTTTTCAAAGGGCTTGTCCACAAGGAGTAGAGAGGAAGCATTTTTTGAGAATTTTAGTCCATTGCCAAAAGTAAAAGATGAAGTGGGAGCTATTCCAGTACCTCCAGAAGCTTCTCTTTCAAATGCTTTATTCGATGAGTTCTTTCATGGTGGACATTGCAGGGAATCAAAGTTTGTCTGTGACTATTATCACCCCAAAGATAAAAACAAAACAGACTTGCTTCAGGACCTAGTCCCTGAATCTTTTAAGCTTAAAGAACCAAAGAACATTCTTTCTAATGATAATGACTATCTTGATGATAATTTGAATGCAGTGAAAGAAACTGTGATAAAAGGAAGGAGGTAAGGGACTAGTTATATGTTTTTGTCTTTATTTATGCTATTTCTTCATTTTAGCGAGGATTTTTTAAACAATTTCTAAACAATTTTGTTGTTCTGAATATCTAGATATTTGTATATCTTGCTGGAGAAAAGAAGTATGTTAAGGGCAGAATATTGTGTGGACATCGTGGATTTGACAGTGCCATGGGAGCTAACAAGTGTGAGAGAGGGGAAATCAGGAAAGTTTGCAGAGTTCTAAGAAGAGTGAAAGGGGAATGGATGAAGTGCAGAACTGTAGACAGTGCAGGCTGGGTGTATAAGCATTAAATTCAATGTTGGGAGGTATATTTTGGCTTGAGGGTGAATGGGCATAAAGTGGCAAGGTAAGTGAAGTGGATTTGCAGGGCTGCAAGTTTTGGTTTATGTTTAGTGAAAAAGTAGGGCATTCCAATTGTAGTGTCAGGTGGCCAGATGGAGATATACCATGCTTAAATAGCTGAAACATCGATGAGGTTTGGTATGTTGCTGATGATCCTATGGTGTTGACTGCAAGGTTCTGCAATTAATTATGTAAATTAGTACACTATTGGAAATAGAAATATATTTACCTAGAAAGTAAAAAGATAATGTAAGATTGAATTTTATTTTATGTTTAAAATTTGTTTGTCTATGATTTTTCTGTAGTTTACTTTGAACCAATTTCTGAATTGCTTTGATGCAACAGCTCTTAGTGAGTCAACATTTTTAAACCAATGGAAAAGATTTATTCAAAATGTTTTGAATTCTCATAATTCTATTTATCTCAATTAATAAACCTAGGACTGACTTTGCCTGTCATTCATTTACAACAATCATACAATATCAAGACAAGGAGACACAAACATTCACACACATACAGTATGCATGTATATCAGGGGTTCCCAACCTGGTCCATGTGGACCACTAGGTGGTCCACAGGAAAATCCAGGTGGTCCGTGGATGTGGGCGACCTTGTTTTGTTCATGATATCAAAACAGGGTCGCCTACATACCATTGGCGAAGACCTGATTAGGCCCTCCATACTTGAAGCATATAAAGTTGCTAATGTGCCGAACACTGCCTCAGTTTTAGCAAGTATTCCACTTTCAAACAACACTGTATCTTCCTGCATTTGTGAAATGGCCGAAGATGTTGAATCCATAGTTGTGGAAGACTTGCGGCACTGAAGATTCTTGTTGACGGTGGATGACAGCACTTTTGACAACAAATGTGTTGTACTTGCCTTTGCTCACTATATGAAAGGTATCACAGTTTGTGAAAACCTACTCTTTATGAAAGCCGTACTGAAAAATACGGGAACGACAATCTACAATACAGTCATGGATTATCTTACTAAAAGTGGCATTGATTCCCTCAACCTCATACCAATATGCACTGATGGAGTACCGTCTACGATTGGCAAGTCCCAGGGTTTTGTTGCCAGATGGATAGAATTTAATCCAGTCTTCACAATTCATTGCGTTCTCCATCGAGAAAACCTGATAGCAAAAAGAACCGGAAATAATATATTTTCTGAAACCCTAAATTTAATTGCTTCCACTGTAAAAAAAATCAAAAGATTTGCTTATCAAGACAGGTATTTTCAAGAAGCTTGTAAAGATGAAACGTTCGACCGTCTGTTGTATTCGACAGATATATGCTGGCTATCAATGGGAAGTTGTCTCGGGTATTTTGTGGCACTTTTTGATAAAGTCATAGATTTTTTTCAACAAACTGATCCAACTATGACAGCATCACTTTCTCAGAAAAAAACGATAATATTTTATTTACATGAAATCTTTCAAAAACTTAATGATCTCAGTATTTCTTTACAAATGCAAAACATCAATATTGTACGGGCTACGCACATGATAAAGGTGTTTGTGAATAAACTTGTTCTTTAGAAACTTCAAATTGAAGATCATAACTTTCTTCAGTTCGTGAACCTAAAAACTGTTGTGTTAGATAAAATGTTTGCACAACCTTTTGTACTGATCCCAACTTCACTCTCACATTTTTTGAATTTACCCTTCGAGGAGATTGTGGCTTGTTGATTTTTGTTGTTGTCACTTAAAGCATGCGGAATCCATGCTCCATACTTCTGAACTTTTCCCATTGAGTGAAGATGCTTCTCTATAGCAGTGTGGGAGCATTCCATTTTCTCTGCCAGTTCCTTTGTCATTTGATGAGAATTTTTGTGCAAAAGTTGGTTTAATCGCTCTTCATCGAACTCAACTGGACGGCCAGAATGAAGTGCGTCTTTGAGGTCAAAATTTCCATTTTTGAACTTGGCATACCAATCACAAGCGGTTCTTTCAGCTATGGCACCCTGTCCATACACAGCACAAATATCGTGAGCAGCTTTTGCGGCCTTAGAACCTTGATTAAAATCAAAAAGAAGGAGGTATCGAAAAATGCTCATTTTTCTTAAATTGACATTCCATTTTAATGATTGGAAAATAAACTAAAATTAACTAAAATTAACTAGAAAAAAAAATAGATTCCAAAATGATTCAAAAATAGAATTCTCGAAAAAAATGGATTCCAAAATTTAAAAACACAATAAATTCCAAAATTTAAAAAAAGGGCAGGTACTTAGTTGTGCCAACCCAATATATATATATATATATATATATATATATATGTATGTATATATGTATGTATATATATATATGTATGTGTGTGTATATTTGTGTGTGTGCCCGCACACACACACACTCACACACACACACACACACACACACACACACACACACACACATTATCATCATCATTAACATCTGTTTTCTATGCTGGCATGGATTGGATGGTTTGACTGAAAACCGGTAAGCTCTGGAGCTACACCAGGTTCTTATCTGACTTGGCAATGTTTCTACAGTTGGATGTCTTTCCTAGTCCTAACCACTCCAAGAGTGTAGTGGGTGCTTTTTACATGCCACCGGATTGAGTGCCAGTTACAAAACACCAACATTGACCATAACTTGGCTTGACAATTCTCCTCAAACACAATATATTCCTTTCTGCTATAGGCACAAGGCCTGGAATTTGTGGGAAATAGTTGATTACATTGAAACCCAGTACTTAACTGGCACTTAATTTATCAATCCTGAAAGTATGAAATGCAAAGTAGACCTTGGTGGAATTTGAACTCAGATGAAATACTGCTAAACATTTTGCCCAGCATGCTAACTAATCTGCCAGCTCAGTGCCTTCTGAAGCATAATATATTGCTAAAGGTCTCGGTCGCTTGTCATAGCCTCTGTGAAGCCCAAAGTTCGAAGGGTGCATTTTACATACCACTAGCATGGGAGCCAGTTACGTGACACTGGCATCAGCCACAACTATGATTTCATTTGGCCTGATGGGTCTTCTCAAGCACTGCATATTGCCAAAGGTCTTGGTCATTTGTCATTGCCTCCATGAGGCCCAATACTCAAAGATTATGCTTCACCCCACGTCTTCCTGGGTCTGCCCCTTCCACAGGTTCCTTTCTCTGTTAGAAATCAGCACTTCATACAGCTGTACTTGTCCACACACATCACATGATCATACCAGAACAGTCTTCTCTCTTGCACACCTCACTGATAATACATATGCCCAACTTTTCTCTCAGGACACTTACACTCTGTTATGCATGCACATTGACATTGTACATCCAGCAAAGCATACTAGGTTCATTTCTTTAAAGCCTTCACATGTCCTCAGTGGTCACAGTCCATGTTTCACTTCTGTGTAGCATGGCTGTTCACACACAGGCATAGTACAATATGCCTTTCACTCTGGGGGAGATGCCCTTTACTATTAACAGGAGTAGGAGCTCTCTGAACATTGCCTCACTTATTCTTATTCTAGCAGCTCTGTTCTCGGAGCATCCACCTTTGCTACTGACTTGGTCACCTAGATAATGGAAGCTACAAACTACTTCTAGCCTTCCCGCTGACATTTGATTCAGTCTATTTCTGTACATTTCAGGTGTTAATTGTACCTGTGCACCTTCCACACACACAAACTATTTTCCCTGTTAACCTCCCTCTGATATTGCTGCACCTCTTATATGTCCATAGCTTACACCGGGTACATCTTATGGAGCAACTACCTACGCCTTTTCTACAGATTGTGTAGAGTCATCTACTTGAAGGGATTTGTGATTTGTCTGCTCTCCTATTTACTAAGAATTTGGTTCACTTTTCTCTTCTTTATACAGACTTATTTTCACTTTTTCTCCACATTTTCAGGAGTTCCTCTGTTGAGACATTAAAGGGTTTAAGTATAGAAGATGTTGATGATTCTGAATTCTTAGACTTTACAGTACCCTCATCAAGAATTTCTCAAACAGCTCCCATGTCTACTGTAAGAAAACCAATAGATCTCAATACTGCTATGGTAAGTGATAAATGTTACAGATATTAACTGTTTCTTTAGTTGTTTAATTTCGAAAAATATGTGAAATCCCATTTGATACCTAGCTGCCTGTGATCACCTCTTGTTCTGTGATTCAAACTTCCTGTTAAAAAGTTATCTAAATTCAAATCTTCCATCAAAATTTCGTGTTAATTTGTGTTACAAACATCATATTAATAATCTTTTCTAATAAAAGCACATGGCCTGAAATTTTGCGGGAGAGGATTAGTCAATTACATCCACCCCAGTGTTTAATTTATTTAATTTATCAACCCCACAAGGATGAAAGGCAAAGTTGACCATGGCGAAATTTGAACTCAGAGCATGAAGATGGACAAAATGCTCTTAAGCCTTTTGCCACATGTGCTAATGATTCTGCCAGCTCACTGCCTTAAACATCACATTAATAATGGTCTCAAATTTTGGCACAAGGCCAGCGATTTTAGTGGGAAGGGGCTAGTTGATGATATCAACCCCAGTGTTCAACTGGTACTTATTTTATCAACCCCGAAAAGATGAAAAGCGAAGTCAGCCTTGGCAGAACTTGAACTCAGAACATAAAAAGCTGAAAGAGACACCACCAAAAATTTTATCCTTAAAAATGCTGCAGTAATAATGATGAAAAAAATTTTTCATTACTTTCAAAATTGATTGGAATAGAGGAAGTATATCTCAATTGAAATATAGTAAAAAAAATGGTTCTGGTTAGAATTTTGTCTGTCAATCTTGACTTTAAAACTTCAAGGTGATGAATTAGCAGAATGATTAGAATGTTGGATACAACACCCTGCAGTATTTGTTCTGATTCTTTTCACTCTGTGTTCAAACCCTGCTGCAATCAATTTTGTCTGTTATCTTTCTGGGGTCAGTTAAAATGTACCAATCCAGGACACTCTTTTACTTGTTTCAGTCATTTGACTATGGCCATGCTGGAGCACACCTTTAGTCGAGCAAATCGACCCCAGGACTTATTCTTTGTAAGCCTAGTACTTATTCTATCCGTTTCTTTTGCCGAACTGCTAAGTTACGGCGACGTAAACACACCAGCATCGGTTGTCAAGCAATGTTGGGTGGACAAATACAGACACACAAACACACACACACACACACACACACACACACACACACACACACACACATATACATATATACGACGGGCTTTTTTCAGTTTCCGTCTACCAAATCCACTCATAAGGCTTTGGTCGGCCCGGGGCTATAGTAGAAGACACTTGCCCAAGGTGCCACTCAGTGGGAATGAACCCGGAACCATGTGGTTGGTAAGCAAGCTACTTACCACACATCACTCCTATGCCTAGATTTTTTATCTTTTATTTTTTGACTTGTTCCCATCATTTGATTGTGGCCATGCTGGGGCACCACCTTGAAGAGCATTAGTTGAACAAATCGACTTTTTTGTTAAGCCTGGTACTTATTCTATTGATCTCTATTTGCTGAACTACTAGGTTATGAGAACATAAACATACCAACACTGGTTGTCAAGTGGTGGAGGGGGACAAACACAAACACAAAGACACACACATACACACACACACATACATATATATGCATATACATACATACATACATACATACATACATATGTGTGTGTGTGGTGTGTGTATGTACGTGTGTGTGTGGTGTGTGTATGTACATGCGTGTGTGGTGTGTGTATGTACGTGTGTGTGTGTGTGTGGTGTGTGTATGTACGTGTGTGTGTGGTGTGTGTATGTACGTGTGTGTGTGTGTGTGTGTATGATGGGACTCTTTTAGTTTCTGTCTACCAAATCCACTCACAAGGCTTTGGTTGGCCTGAGGCTATAGTAGAAAACACTTGCCCAAGGTACCACACAGTGGGACTGAACCGGGAACCATGTGGTTGGGAAGCAAGCTTCTTACCACCCACCCATGCTTGTGGTTTGTGGAACTATAAGAAACTTGCACAGGATATCTTGTGATATTTATTCCAGCTCTTTGTGTTCTGTGTTTAAAATCCCAACCAGTCCTACATTGGTGGGTCATGACCTGTCAACCAGTTTAGCACAATCATCGGGTACTCTGGGTTCCTTTAGAAGATTCCACTCTGCTGTAAGAATTTGGGCCAGGTCTTTGACTTGTGAATAACTTCCTCTTTCTCTCTCTCCTATCAGTCTTGGAGGCTCTGTAAAAAGTTATGGGCACTGCTTACCTCCTGACTAAAAGACAAAAAGAAATACAAATAACATGAGCAGTGCACTATGGTTCAATGATGCACTGTAGAACACAGGTGCACCACAGATATTTGAAAATATAATCTGCTTCAGAAAATTCATATTAATGCTGAAACATCGTTTAAAATATGTTATTCATAATTTTGCCATACACAATTATGATTGTTAAAAGTAGAGAAGCAATTATTCTTAAAAATATTTTTCTCTAAAATTTTAACTTCTAAACATTGTTGGTTTTTCAAAAATTTTCTTACAAAGTGTACCAGTAATTTCTAAGTATCGAAAGAAAATGCATCAGTAGTTTTTGATTCTCCATGCAGGCTGCATCTGTTACTTTTACTTTTCCATGTAGCATGCACTTGTAATTTTTAATTCCCCATTAAAGTGCACCAGTAAATTTTAATTTTCCATGTACCAGTGAATTTTAATTTTCCATGCACTAGTAGATTTTTGTTTGGACGCCTTTGTACCACGGTGTCAAAAAGATTGAGAACTTTTGGCCCAGAGTAACATCAGGACAACTTTCTGATATTGTAGATAGAAATTTTGTTTTACATTTTCACTGCTATTTTAATACTTTTCACTGGAGGTCAATGAAAACTAAAGAATAGAAATTAGGGTCAGTTCCATTATTCCAGTCAGTTCCCCCAGCAAGAAGAAGATATACTAAATCTTAAATTTAAAAGAAAAATATTTTAAACTTATAATGAGTTTTATTTTCTTCATTACTACAAAAGAAACGGATTAAATCAGTTCTACTCTCTGACTTTAAGAATAAGAAGTATGTGGAATAAATTCTACCTGACAGAAACAAAATGAATGGACCAATTATTTTGACAGAGTCTCCCAGTTTACTTGACATCAGTAGAACTGAGTTCAGTTATGGATTATGATATTTGCCGGGTATTCAGTTGAGCTGAGAGGAAAGCTAGAAGAATACAATGAACCAAGAGGATATTTATCTTGTCTTGATATACATTCTACACTTTGACAGCAATTTGGAATCAAGAGAAATGGCTCAAATAAAAGAGATATATATTTCTTTGATCTATTACAAAATAAAGAGAGAAAAAAAAACGTGCACAGTATTTCATCTTTTTGTTTTACTTGTTTTAGTAATTGGACTGTGGTCATGCTAGAGCACTGCCTTGAAGAATTTAGCCAAACAAATCGACTCCAGTGCCTTTTTTTAAAGCCTGATATTTATTCTGTTAGTCTATCTTGCTGAACCACGAAGTCATAGGGATGTAAACTAATCAACAGTAGTTGTCGAGTGATGGTAGGGAATAAACACAAAGACAACTAACAAAAAGATACACACACATACATACATACAATCACCCGCTACACATGCACAATGAGCTTCCACACAGTTTCCATCTACCAAATTCACTCACAAAGCATTGGTCAGCCTGGGGATGTAACAAAAGACACTTGCCTAAGGTGCAGTGCAGTGCAGTGGCACTGAACCCAAAACCATGTGGTTGCAAAGTGAGATTCTTAATCACAAGGCCTTACCTGCTCTTAGTTTATATTTACAATTCTTTATTTCTTTTCTATGCGAAACAATAAATCAGTCTCAATTTGACAGTTCAAGTTTTACGGTGGAAAGTTGGCATTGTCTTTAGATTGTCGGACAGAATGCTTTCTGGAATTTGTTCTGACATTCTGCATTCTGAGACTAAACCTTGCCAAGGTCCACTTTACCTGTCATCCTTTTAGGGGGTCAACAGAAAAAAGCACAAAACAAAGTACTGATCCAAGGTGTTGGATTATTGGAATTGTCAAATTGTTGGATTGTATGCTTTGCGATATTTGTTCCTGGTCTTTGCATTCTGAGTTCAAATCTTGCCATGCCTGCGTGGAGTGGTACACCTAATCAGTTGCCCAATTTTACACCACAGCCCAGGACCTTGGATGCTTTTAACAGAGTCCACTCTGTTGCATTCAAACCAGGCCTCTCGTTTGAGGATGCTTTCTTCTTTCTCTTCTTCCAATCAGTCATGGAGGCCCAGTAAAGGGTCAGAGGCACTATTTTCCCTGGTGACTAAAAGATAAAAAAGTATGTAGTATATTACTTTTTTTTCCTTTAAGAAGAAACAGTTGCCCCTTACTCAGCCCTTTTCCATTTCTGAAGAGGGTTTCAAAGAGTTCCTCACAGTGCAGTGTAGCCAATTGAGAGGGGGTGGGGGAGAGAGATAGTGTGAGGGGGAAGTCAGACAGACAGAAGAATCGACTCCAGTGCATATCTAGTAATTCATTTATTGACCCCAAGAAGAATGGAAGGTAAAGCTGACCATAGAATTTGAACTCAGAGTAGAGATAACCGGAACAAATATTGGAGTCTGCTTTCCATTTTCCCTCTGACTAACTAAAGTAGGCAGAGTTATGTACCTTGTGATACAATGTCATCACTAGCTTTGTATCCTTCTGTTACAGCATTATTGATTTGGTGTAATTCATAAATAAACAGTATTCCATGAAGGCGCTGAAGAAAATAAATGAAATATTAAGCTGGAACACCTAAGGTGGTGGTTGTTGTTGTTGTTGTTGTTGTCGTCATCGTGTAGTATTTGTTGTTTTTTATCAGTTCAGCTGTAATCCAATAAATATGTGATTTAAAGTATTCCAGCCACCATCATTCATCTTTGAAGTACTAGATATGCACTGGAGTCAATTCTTCTGTCTGTCTGTCTGGCTGTTTGCCCCCCCCCCTCCCCACCTCTCTCTGAATTGGCTACACTACACTGTGAGGAAGACCTTGAAACCCACTTAAAGCATCCCTCTCCAATGCATCCTTCCTTTTTTTAAGTGAATAGAGTGTGATTTGAGAAAAATTTTGTTACTGATATTTCTAGCAGATTGAGTGACCATTTAGAGGCTTTCTCATTGGCTTCTACTCCTGTATGATGTCACTAGAAATGGTAACAATGCTGTTAAGGGTCATAACACTGTTGTTGTTGTTTGACCCCAGATCAGCTTTAATTGAACAAAACATTCCAGCCATGGTTGTCCACCCTGTATATCGGCCATGCATACTGAAGCAACAGTGTGATGTTCTTTAGCGAACTGGCAGAATCATTAGAGCATGGGAAAAATATCTTGCAGTATTTGTTTCATCTCTCTGCATTCCGAGTTCAAATACTACCAAAGTCAATTTACATCTTTCTTGAAATTATCTCCCCTTTTCTATATGTGTCTGGTAATAAGTACTATTAGACTGATTTTTTTCTCCAGTCAAGAAGGAAATACCAGTTAAATAAAAAGGCACTCTTTATACCCAACTTAATATGGATGTTGTGTTAGAACACTGAATACTGCATTATTTACCTCGAGAGGTCTTCTCGTATGGACACATGGTAAATAAAAGCATTCATATCATTGACAGAAGAGAATCATGTCACTATTAATTATCAGTTAACCATTTAGCATTCAAATTGCTCTGTTAAATGTAATACATATTCATTCACATCGGGTTGAATTAATCATGCATTATCTTGAAGCTTTGAGATTTCAGCAATGCAATTGGTTATCTTTTGAATGACATGGTTAGGTATAGGTGGGAGACCAGATTTGGCCAATTTGAACATAAAACAAGTAGAAAATTTGGGGCTGGATATGGCTGGTTTAACCCTTTAGATACCAACCCACCAAAAACCACCTCTGGCTTTGTAATACAAATGTCTTGTTTTCAAAAGTTCTGAATTGAAATCTTGCACCAAACCTTAGTCACCAATTTATGTTCCTAATACTAGCTTCATGATAACTAAATTATTTCACTAAATTCTTTGTTATATTTAAAATTAACTGAAACATAGAGCATCTCACCAGAAATATGGTAACAAAAGGAAGGGTTAAATGCTAAAGGGTGAAGTAATTTTTTTTTCATATGCACTGACATGACTGTGTGGTTAAGAAGTTTGCTTCCTAACAACATGTTTTCAGGTTCAGTTCCACTGTATGGCATCTTGGCCAAGTATCTGATTTGCACTATAACCTTGGGTTGACTAAGGCCTTGTGAGTGGATTTGGTACACAGAAATTGAAAGAAGCCCTGCCAAATCAGATTGGAGTCTGGTGTAGCCATCTGGTTCACCAGTCCTCAGTCAAATCGTCCAACCCATGCTAGCATGGAAAGCAGAGGTTAAACGATGATGATGATGATGATGATGATGATGATGATGATGTATGTATGTATGTCTCTATGTGTCTTTGTGTCTGTCACCACACCGCTTTGACAACAAGTGTTGGTTTGTTCACATCCGCATAACATGGCTGTTCAGCAAAAGAGACTGACAGAATAAATGCCAGACTGTAAAACCATACGTACTGGGGTTGCATTCTTTGACTAAATCCTTTAAGCTCATACCCCAGCATGACCACAGTCCAACAACTGAGACAAGCAAAAGATTAAAGTAAAAGATATAACATTCAGTATTTTACCCTACCTGAAAATCCACTCTAAAATTTCGTCTTATTGTATTAATTTAATTAAACTATAATTAGTCTGGCTGCTTCCCTCTTGTATATATGACATTGTAATTTTTCTGTTTCTATTGTAATTATTGTATCTATTGTATTGTATTAATGGTATTTCTGCTGTTCAATAATAATTTTAGTAATAGAAATTGCTACCGTAACATGCAATTATTGAAATCCATTTGAATGTAAACAATTATGATATTACAAAGCATAATGTATTTTTCCTTCTGTAGTTATCATCATGTTTTACATGTGTATTCTATGTTTTCCATATATTTCATGTCTACATAGTTAAGAGGTTTGCTTCATGAATCACACGGTCCAGGGTTGGATTCAATTTCTTGGCGTCTTGGGCCAGTATTCTCTGCCATAACCTTGGGTTTAGCAATGCTTTGTGTGTGGAGTTTGTTAGATGGGAATTGTGCAGAAACACATTGTGTGTGTGTGTGTGTGTGTGTGTGTGTACACACTTTATGGACTGTATTGGGTGCTGAACTTGTGAGGTCAGCAAGTGACTTACAAGATAAGACCCCTCAGTTGAGTGGGTGTGTATTATTGAAGAAAGTGGCTTTAAACTAGTTGAAGAGATGTTAAAAAGTATGATAGAGAGACAGGAACTGAGGGGATACATGGGTACCCCAGTTGGAGCAGAGAGAGGAGATGAGAGAGAGAGAGTAAAAGAGTGAGAGAGAGAGAGAGAGAGTAAAAGAGTGAGAGAGAGAGAGAGAGAGAGAGAGAGAGAGAGATGGGGAGATAGTGGGAGAGGGAGAGAGAAGATTGTTGTGAAGAGGTGTCAGGACAGACCCTGAAGTTACAGGGCTGTGAATTATAAGCAAAGTGGTACTGGTGGTTGGATAGGGTAGAGGGCAGGTAATTTTGCAAGTGTGTGAAAGGAGAGTGGAAGATGGTGGGGTGGATATGGTGAGTGGTGAGCATGGATGGAGGGAGGGATTGTTAGGATGATGCATTGCAGGGGTGGGGTGGGGTTTAGATAAATCGGTGCCCTCAAAGGGAATCATTTATAATAAATGTTCTGCCCATGCCACCCCATCAATCCCCTGTTATCCTTGCCATTATAAAGGTTGTAAACCAGTAATTTTTTTGTTGAAACCTCCAACCATGCATGCTATTGCTCATATGATGTTAAATAAAATAGTATTAATATTGCTGTATTTCATCTGTTTTTATGTTCTGAGTTCAAATCCACCGAGGTTGACTTTGCCTTTCGTTCTTTCGGGAACAGTAAAATAAGTGTCAGCTGAGTCCTTGCATCAATGTAACTGACTCACTCATTGCCCTGAAATTGCTGGTCTTGTGCCAAAATTTGAAGTCAATATTAATACAAAGAAAAAACATGTTTATATACTCTTTTACTCTTTTACTTGTTTCAGTCATTTGACTGCGGCCATGCTGGAGCACCGCCTTAATAGCCGAGCAAATTGACCCCGGAGTTTATTTTTTGTAAGCCTAGTACTTATTCTGCCGGTCTCTTTTGCCGAATCTCTAAGTTACAGGGACGTAAACACACCAGCATCGGTTGTCATGCGATGCTGGGGGGACAAAGAGATACACAAACATATACACACACATACATACATACATGTATATATATATATATATATATATATATAGTTCAAAAAGGAAAAAGACAATACGACAGGCTTTTTCCAGTTTCCATCTACCAAATCCACTCACACGGCTTTGGTTGGCCCAAGGCTATAGTAGAAGACACTTGCCCAAGGTACCACGCAGTGGGACTGAACCCGGGACCATGTGGTTGGTAAGCTAGCTACTTACCACACAGCCATTCCTGCGCCTATATATATATATGTATTTTTTTTTCTCTCTCCAACAGAAACTGAAAACTTTAATTCTTGGTTCACCAAATTCCCAGTTTAGTCAAGAATGGGCAAAGCAAAACTTAGAATTCTGTTCACTACCAAAGTTACAATATGGTATAGTCCAGAAAAAGGTATAGTCAAATTATTTTGTAAATACGAAAAACTTGTGCTCAGAGTATTTCAACTTATTTGTAGATATCTATGGTTATTTAGACTTTGTAAACATCTAGAAATATATTTAAAAAAAAAATAAATAAATAAAAAAAAGAATAAATGAAATGGCATTAGGAAGGGCATCGAACCATAGAAACTATGCCACAACAGACAGTTGGAGTCCGGACAGGTCCCTGCTAATCAGTTCTTTGTCAAACTGTCCAACCCATGCCAGCATGGAGACCAGACATTAAATGATGGTGACGATAATGATGATGATGATGATGTTGATGATGCTTTCTTTAAATAAGTTTGGTGTTGGGTTCCTACAAGGAATGTTGAGGAGATTGTTGCATAAACCAAGACCAATCCTAATTAGCTATGGCCATGTTATAGCTTCTATTTTTTAAATGGTAACCAAGTGATTTGTGCGAGATTTGACTGCTATTTCTAACGTATCATACAGTCGTATCAATTCTCCCTTGATGAAGAGATCATATGTAGGTTTATTGAATAAATTATTGTATCTAGGGTTTCTGTAGGAACTGTATGTACACTTTTTTATTCTTTTATTTGTTTCAGTCATTTGAGTGCGGTCATGCTGGAGCACTGCCTTTAGTTGAATAAATCGACCCCAGGACTTATTCTTTGTAAGCCTAGTACTTATTCTATTGGTCTCTTGTACCGAACCGTTAAGTCACAAGGACGTAAACACACCAACATCAGTGTCAAGCGATGGTGGGGAGACAAACACAGGCATGCAGCTACATATATATATATAGATATATATATATATATATACGATGGGCTTCTTTCAGTTTCCGTCTACCAAATCCACTCACAAGGCTTTGGTCGGCCTGAGGCTATAGTAGAAGACACTTGCCCAAGGTGCCATGCAGTGGAACTGAACCCAGAACCATGTGGTTGAGAAGCAAGCTTCTTACCACACAGCCACTCTTGCGCCTATGTTCATGTTTTTCTATTCTTATCTAAATATGTTAAAAGAATCTTATCTAGCTATTTTGAAGGGCTCTTATCTAGCTAGGTTAATAGGGTCTTATCTATGTTTGCTGAATATGCTGTATCTAAGAATTCCGTAAGGGCTGTATGCTTGCTCATGGGTTTTATCTAAATATGTTAAAAGGGTCTTATCTGGATATATTACTGGGGTCTTAACCAGTTGTATTGAAGAGGTTATTATGTCATGATATACCAATGGATCATATCTAAGTACAGCTTATGGGTCATATCTCAGTCTTCCAAGGAGTTCATATCTAGCTAACCTGTCAGAGGATGGTGGTGGAATAATATTCAGACTTGTAAGTTACTGTATCTAAGCATACTGATAGGTTCATGTCTGGGTATCCTGAACAGGTAATGTTCAAGTGAGTCGATAAGTTGGAACTCCATCAATTCTATGAGTGGCTGCATGGCAGGAAGTTTGCTTCCCATCGGTTCTGGGTTTAGTCCCATTGTGTGGCGCTTTGGGAAAGGCGTCTTCTAACTAAAGCTTTTTGAGTCGATTTGCTAGATGGAGGCTGAAAGCAGCCCATTATGTGTGTGTGTGTGTGTGTGTGTGTGTGCGCGCGCGCGCGTGTGTGTGTGTGCATGTGTGTGTGTGTGTGTGTGTGTGTGTTTGTCCCCCACCACTTGGCAGCCAGTGTCGGTGTGTTTACGTTCCTGTAACTTAGCAGTTCTGCAAAAGAAGACTGGTAGAATAAGTAGTAGGCTCAAGAAAAAGATTAGTACTGGGGTTTATTCATTTGACTAAATGATTTTCCGAGGTGATGCCCTGGCATGGCTGCAGTCTAATGACTGAAACAAGTAAAAGATAAAGAATAACTACTTCTAGCAGCACATGTTGTCTACCTTTGGCTCATTGGGAACTGGGAGGTGGGGGACAACTGCAGCCATCCACTAAGACATATCCCTCCACATCACCTCACAACCAAAACTCACAGCTCAAAGTCTCCTGAATGACTCACAGTCACTCATAGCTGTACTGCAGCAGTTCAAGCAGAGGACGTGGCCTAAAGTATATGGAGAAAATCACCCAAATTCTTTAGACAAGATGGCTTTTACCCAGCCATTTTACCCAGATGGCTTTTACCCAGGAATTTTAAAACTCCTGCAAAACCATCATCTGGGTTGTAAAGATGACTCAATCATCATCATCATCATCATTGTTTAACGTCTGCTTTCCATGCTAGCATGGGTTGGACGATTTGACTGAGGACTGGTGAACCAGATGGCTACACCAGGCTCCAATCTGATTTGGCAGAGTTTCTACAGCTGGATGCCCTTCCTAATGCCAACCACACCGAGAGTGTAGTGACACATTTCACAACCTCACTCAATTCCCAAACTGTAGCTGGTACTTTTGATCCCTCACCAAAAAATGGTTTACTAATTTTTGGAATTCTCCTTTCTTCCTCTTGCCAGCCATGGTTCTGTGAAATGTAGTTCCATAGACAAGGCCTCCAAATTTGTTGCCCACTTTGCATCCTGCTCCATAAAGCACACACAGTAAATCTTCAAATTTATCTCTTTTCACTCTACCAGCTCACTGCATTACACATATACATGCTTAGTGTGAAAGCATTTCTGATGATTTCAAAACAATGTCACCCCTAGCTAGGCCCTATCCACACCAAACTCTTTAACCTTTGGTATTTAAACCAGCCATTCCTGGCCAAAATATTCTACTTGTTTTATATTGAAACTTGCCAGAATTAGTCTCTCACACCAACCCTACAGTATCATTCTAAAAATTAACAGTTACCTCATCAAAATCTCAATGCTACAAAATAATGCATGATTAACTCAAAACAATGTAAATCATCATCATCATCATCGTCGTTTAACGTCCGCTTTCCATGCTAGCATGGGTTGGACGATTTGACTGAGGACTGGTGGACCAGGTGGCTACACCAGGCTCCAATCTGATCTGGCAGAGTTTCTACAGCTGGATGCCCTTCCTAATGCCAACCACTTCGAGAGTGTAGTGGGTGCTTTTACGTCCCACCGGCACGAAGGCCAGTCAGGCGGTACTGGCAACGGCTACGCTCCAAATGGTGTATTTTATGTGCCACCTGCACAGGAGCCAGTCCATCGGCACTGGCAATGATCTAAGCATTACTTTTCTCAAAATAATGTGACTGCTAAAGGGCTAATCTTTTTTCTCTACAGCAATAAATCTTGTTGCTTATAAACATGCTATGTTGTGTCCTGTCCTCAAGAAGGTCAGCACCTCTGACTCTGTCTCACCCTATCACACTCACTTCTGATATTTCAACAATGTTGTTGTTGTTGTTGTTGGCACTCCATCGCTTACGACGTTGAGGGTTCCGGTTGATCCGATCAACAGAACAGCCTGCTCGTGAAATTAACGTGCAAGTGCCTGAGCACTCCACAGACACGTGTACCCTTAACATAGTTCTCGGAGATATACAGTGTGACAAGGCTGGCCCTTTGAAATACAAGCACAACAGAAACAGGAAGAAAGAGTGAGAGAAAGTTGTGGTGAAAGAGTACAGCAGAGTTCGCCACCATCCCCTGCTGGAGCCTCATAGAGCTTTAGGTGTTTTCGCTCAATAAACACTCACAACGCCCGGTCTGGGAACCAAAACTGCGATTCTATGACCGCGAGTTCACTGCACTAACCACTGGGCCATTGCGCCTCCTTTCAACAATGACGATAGGCTTAAATGACAACCTTTTCCATCACCTTGAATCTTTCTCCTTCTTTAAATGATCACCACTATGACATTAGCAAAGTTAGATTTACTGGAGATCTACTCTCCTGTGTCACATGCCAGTGGACTCTCGCCCTGAAGAGAGCTTTTGTGAAAACAGTATCATTGTCTTTAACATCAGCTAAGCTTCCAACCACAACTGCCATGCAAATCTTCTCTCAAAACTGCTCCCCTATGAACTTCATCTAGTTCATAGGGGAGCATCGTCACTGGTCATCCTCACTGGTCTCAAGAGTACTTTACACAGGCCATGACACAGGTCCTTCTGCCAGACCGAACACATGAAAATATACATACATGCATACATGCATACATACACACAAACGCAGACACAATGAAAATATATACATGCACCAGGAGTGACTTTATGTAAGTGCATAGGTGTAACTATATCTGCACATTCAGGTATGAAGTGATGGTGATTAAATATCCATGTTGAAATTTATCTATATATTTTAGGTGAGACTGTCCAGATACCCACATGTGACTACAAACACACATACACACACACACATATAAATCCTAATTTAATGTTTCTTGTTCTGTTACTATAACAGGGTGGACCATGTGGTGTTTTGGCTGCCATTCAGGCTTATGTCTTATTGGAAATGTTGTTTGGTGAAGACAAAGTAAATACTGACTCAAGGTAATAATGGAATCTTTTATCTGGAATTCTTTCTCACTATCTTTTACATCTCTCTCTCTCTCTCTCTCTTATTGTCACTTTCTCTCTCTCTTACTGTCCTCTCCTTTCTTTCATATCTCAACTCTTCCTCACAGCTTCTGTCTCTCATACTTATTTTTCCCACTTTCCTGTCCTCTCTCCCTCCTCTATCTCTCCCTCCTCTCTCCCTGCCTCCTCTCTCCCTCCCTCCACTCTCCCTCCCTCCCCTCCTCTCTCCCTCCCCCTCCTCTCTCCTTCCCTCCTCTCTCCTTCCCTCCCCTGCTCTCTCCTTCCCTCCTCTCTCCTTCCCTCCTCGTTCCCTCCCTCCTCTCTCCCTCCCTCCTCCCCCCTCCCTCCTCTCCCCCTCCCTCCTCTCTCCCGCCCTCCCTCTCTCCCTCCTCTCTCCCTCCTCTCTCCTTCCCTCCCTCCTCTCTCCCTCCCACCTCTCTCCCTCCCTCCTCTCTCCCTCCTCCCTCCTTCCCTCCTCTCTCTCTCCTCTTTCTTCAGATAGTCATCATTTGGGGGACATTAAGCTGTCGTTACTAACCACTCATATAATCTCATACAGGCTCCTGTATTGCCTCATTATTTTTATTTTATCATGCTACAGCATACAGATACCCTTTTCATCAGAGCAAAGAAGAGAGCAAGCCGCTATATGTGGTCACTCCATCTGCTGGAAATAGCAGCCAGTCATTTTCCAAAATCACATTTGAAATTAAATAAGTAAATCTTAAATGAAATTAGGATACAATGGACAATATAGTCATTGATATAACAAAAAGTCAGGTTTGTCATGACTAGAACTTCCTTTTTTTTTTCTCATAGGTCTGCTTAATCTAGGTCTGATTTGGGTTAAAACAGCACTTATGTCGTTTTCTCATGTTTAGACTGTTATCTTACAAACATACACGCATTCCGGGCCAAATTCACACCATTGGTTCCCTATAAAATTATTTCCCCACCATCTTACTGCTGTCTTTACCACTACTATAAATCTTCCCTCAGTGTCTTTTTTTTTGTCATATTTTATTTTTTATTATTTATTTCTTTTCTTTTCTTTATTTATTTTTTTACAACTTTGTCTTCGAATTGCTAATATCAGGTATAACACTAAATATTTTTGATGAGTGGGATATAGGCAATTTTCATACACTCTCATATTGCAAGGGAGATTACTGTGTTGTGTATCATGCTATGACTATATATCAGGTGAGCTTTATAATTCTGAATATTTAAGAACCAATGCTTACTATTGTAATAAAATTAATGATCAATTATTCATCTCCATGATCATCATCATTTAGCATCCACATTTCCATACTTTCATTGGGCGGACAGGATTTGTTAAGGAAGCTTTTCTACAATTAGATGCCTTTCCTGTTGCCAACTCTCATCTGTTTCAAAGCAAGATAATAATTCTTGTGCTCAGACATGTTTTTATGGAAGACTAGGAATGAGTAGCATTGCTCTTATGACAGTGATGCTTGCTTACAGCCATCATATAATGTCAAGTCAAGGGTACACACACACACGCGTGTGTGTGTGTGTGTATATATATATATATATATATATATATATATATATATATATATGTGTGTGTGTGTGTGTGTGTATGTATGTATTATATGCCAGTGCTACCTGACTGATCCCATGCTGGTGGCACCTAAAAAGCACATTTCGAGCGTGGTCAATGCCAGTACTGCCTGACTGGCCCTTGTGCCACTGGCCCTTGTGCCACTGGCCCTTGTGCCACTGGCCCTTGTGCCACTGGCCCTTATGTCACTGGCCCTTGTGCCACTGGCACATAAAAAGCACTACACTCTCAGAGTGGTTGGCGTTAGGAAAGGCATCCAGCTGCAGAAGAAACCTTGCCAGATCAGAGTGGAGCCTGGTGCAGCCTTCTGGCTTGCAAGTTCTCAGTCAAACCGTCTAACCCATGCCAGCATGGAAAGTGAACGTTAAACGATGATGATGATGATGATCATCATCATCATCGTTTAACGTCCGCTTTCCATGCTAGCATAGGTTGGACGATTTGACTGAGGACTGGTGAAACCAGATGGCAACACCAGGCTCCAATCTAATATATATATATATAAATGGCAAGTCCCTTTTGATTTCCATGGTAAGCCCAGGACTGCAGAAAATGAAACCACTTGCCCAAGGTGCTATGCTGTGAGATTAAACCCTAGACCACATGACTGGAAAACAAGCTACTCAACTACACAGCCATTATCGGTTTCATCATGAAATTAACTTTACTTGAAATATTTTCTAATAACGACATAAAAATTGCTTTCATTTTTATATTTGTTATAGTGGAAGTAATCATAAGACAAAATGTAATACTTTGCTTAATGTATTTTCCAAACCCTCATTTTATTTAGGCTTTATATCAAAATCTTCAGAATTACTTTATGTAATGTGTGTGTGTGTGTGTGTTTATTGAAATTAGAGCCTACATCTCAGATAAGCTGTATTGTTATTTACAGTTTACAACTTTGAGAGGTGTTTAACGCAGTAACCTCCCTTATAAAGTGAAATAAGTATGACAACCACCGAGTTGAAGCCTTAGCACATGACTGGTTTGATTTCATCAATATAGATAGAGGTGGTAAAAAGCAGAATTGACTGTATTGTAATCGGAACTCAGAAACAGAGAAGGAAGATAAATAACTTTGCCTCAAGCTCCATACTGCACTTAACAAAACTCCTCCCAAACCCTTCATCTCCAAATGCTCACTCTCACGATTGTGTTCTCTCGGTTATCATGTGTAAAATGTCATTGAGACCATCCCAATTAATCCTTTCTACTATTGACACAAGGCCTGTAATTCTGGTGGAAGGGTATTGTCAATTACCTCAACCCCAAAGCTGAATGGTTTTTATTTCAGAGATTCCCTTTTTGTTGATGGATTATCTTCACTGTGACTGTGGTGAACACAGTCACTCCTTGACTATATTGGATAGCCATTGATTCTAATTTCTTTATTGCCCACAAAGGGCTAAACATAGAGGGGACAAACAAGGACACACAAAGGGATTAAGTCGATTACCTCGACCCCAGTGCGTAACTGGTACTTAATTTATCGACCCCGAAAGGATGAAAGGCAAAGTCGACCTCGGCGGAATTTGAACTCAGAACATAACGGCAGACGAAATTTTCGCCTGGCGTGCTAACGATTCTGCCAACTCGCTGCCTTAACATTGATTCTACTGAACTCTTCTACTCCTTGTCAAGTCATGTTTTATATTACACAGGGTATCCAAAATCACCCTCCCCACAAAATTTGCTTGGTAGGGTTGCCAGTTTAGTCACTGATGATCTAACCATGCAACAGGTTGTACTGGGTTACATGTTACCAGGAGTGCTAGAGTGACCTGACATAATATATATATATATCTGTTCAGGTATAAATAGATGTGTGCATGCATACATGCAGACATACATTTATACACACATGCATGCATGCATACACATGCACATGTATGTTTGAATGTGACTGAGTGTTTGTGCTTCCTCATCATGACATTGAATTATAGCTGTAAATGAATATCACCACCCTACAAGCAGTGTAATTCATTTCCAGTCTTCTGTGAAAAGCTGTCTGGTTATAGGAAAAAATAACTTTGCTTGACAAGAAGAGCATCTGGTGATCAAAAATCTGCCTCACTGAATTCTATCTGATTCATGCAAGAATACAAGAATCGACATTAAAACAACAAATATGTAATGACGATGATAATGATGATGGTGGTGGTGGTAGTGATGATGATGATGATGATGATTATGATGATGATGACGATGACGACGACGACGACGACGATGACGACAACGACGACGATGACGATAACTACGACAACAACGACTTCATTAGCATACTGCCTCATTGATGCAGCAGGTTATGTTCAGAATGGTATGTGGCTGCTTCAATGCTTCAGTTTTGCAATCACCATTAGTCATGCTATGAATGTCTCTCTGAGTGTCTCAAGATACCTTCTTTCACCACATTCTAATTGTTTCTTTTGCCAATTTCTGTTCTTTTTCACTGAATTTCTTATAATTATATTTCACTTCTTTATCATGAAAGTTGCAGTCTAAAATGTTAGACTCCTCTTTTATTTCACAACAAAATAATTTATTCCACTTTGTGAACTTTTTGTACTCTCCATTTACTAGTACAGACTATTAATGGTTTCTTCAGATTCTGCTTTTCTTAAGAGGTCTGTAATAGTTAATTTTTCTTTTCAAATTTTGAATTAGCTTTATTTAGAGGAAGGGAGACAACTTACTTTGAAATAGCAACAGAGAAGAAATAAAGAAATGAAAAGGCAATTTTAGTCACTGAAGTATGCTTATGTTTAAAGTGTATATAACTTTAATCATGGAATGAATCTTTCAGAATATATTAAGTGCTCCGCATTAAGGTATATGTATTATATCGAAAGCACAGTTTCAGAGTTCGTTTAGGTTCAGTGGCTGTGATGTTGCTGAGAAACAACTTGTATGGAGTTCACATATGATCTAACAATGATTTTAATTTTACAACTGCAAAGAAATTACTAGTAACACCATGTAATTAGCAAGTACAGTATATAAGTTGCTTTTATGCTGAAGTTATATTTATATGTTCAATAGGTGTAAGTACGGTTGGGTGGTTTCAGGTTCAATCCCACTGCATGGCACACTGGGAAAGTGTCAACTACTATAACTTCGGGCATGGCACACTGGGCAAGTGTCAACTACTATAACTTCAGGCATGGCACACTGGGCAAGTGTCAACTACTATAACTTCAGGCATGGCACACTGGGCAAGTGTCTGCTACTGTAACTTCAGGCATGGCACACTGGGCAAGTGTCAACTACTATAACTTCGGGCATGGCACACTGGGCAAATGTCAACTACTATAACTTCGGGCATGGCACACTGGGCAAGTGTCAACTACTATAACTTCAGGCATGGCACACTGGGCAAGTGTCAACTACTATAACTTCAGGCATGGCACACTGGGCAAGTGTCAACTACTATAACTTCAGGCATGGCACACTGGGCAAGTGTCAACTACTAAAACTTCAGGCATTGCACACTGGGCAAATGTCAACTACTATAACTTCAGGCATGGCACACTGGGCAAGTGTCTACTACTATAACTTCAGGCATGGCACACTGGGCAAGTGTCAACTACTAAAACTTCAGGCATGGCACACTGGGCAAGTGTCAACTACTATAACTTCAGGCATGGCACACTGGACAAGTGTCAACTACTATAACTTCGGGCATGGCACACTGGGCAAATGTCAACTACTATAACTTCAGGCATGGCACACTGGGCAAGTGTCTACTACTATAACTTCAGGCATGGCACACTGGGCAAGTGTCAACTACTATAACTTCAGGCATGGCACACTGGGCAAGTGTCAACTACTATAACTTCAGGCATGGCACACTGGGCAAATGTCAACTACTATAACTTCAGGCATGGCACACTGGGCAAGTGTCTACTACTATAACTTCAGGCATGGCACACTGGGCAAGTGTCAACTACTATAACTTCAGGCATGGCACACTGGGCAAGTGTCAACTACTATAACTTCAGGCATGGCACACTGGGCAAATGTCAACTACTATAACTTCAGGCATGGCACACTGGGCAAGTGTCTACTACTATAACTTCAGGCATGGCACACTGGGCAAGTGTCAACTACTATAACTTCGGGCATGGCACACTGGGCAAGTGTCAACTACTATAACTTCAGGCATGGCACACTGGGCAAGTGTCTACTACTATAACTTCAGGCATGGCACACTGGGCAAGTGTCAACTACTATAACTTCAGGCATGGCACACTGGGCAAGTGTCAACTACTATAACTTCAGGCATGGCACACTGGGCAAGTGTCTACTACTATAACTTCAGGCATGGCACACTGGGCAAGTGTCAACTACTATAACTTCAGGCATGGCACACTGGGCAAGTGTCTACTACTATAACTTCAGGCATGGCACACTGGGCAAGTGTCAACTACTATAACTTCAGGCATGGCACACTGGGCAAGTGTCTACTACTATAACTTCAGGCATGGCACACTGGGCAAGTATCTACTACTATAACTTCAGGCTGACCCAAGGTTCTGTGTGGATTTGTTGGACAGAAACTGAAAGAAGCCTGGCCGCAGTCAAATGACCGAAACAAGTAAAGGAATATATAAGAGATGTTAAAAGTGGTATGCAGGAGTGGAGAGTGTGTTGGTTTGGACATGTGGTGCGTATGACTGAAGACAACTGTATACAAAAGTGCCTGTCACTGAAAGTGGATGGTACCTGTGGAAGAGGGAGACCCAGGACGACTGGGATGACGTGGTGAGGACTGATCTTAGGATGTTGGGCCTCACAGAGGAAATGACAGTAGACTGAGATGTTTGGCGGTATGAGGTCCTAGGGAAGACCCGTCCACGAAGCTGAGTACTAGAAGTGTTGTGTCTCACCCACATGTGTCCCAACACACTTCTCACCCACTCTACCCTAAGAAATCAAATTACAACTCCTCTTCTAATTGCATCTTTCTCTTCCTTACATTTCCTCATCATAAATCATGATTGTTTTCCAATCCCCTTTCTTGCCCTCACTGCTCTGCTCACTATATCACTGCTCCCCACACCAACTCCCTATTTTTCTAAGCAGGCTCTACACTCTTATTCTTGTTACTTGTGAGTATACCCTAGCACTACACCATCTCTTTTCTGTTCTGTCTTACACTTTTGTTGTTTCCTACTCTCTCTCTCTCTTTCCCATTGGTCTCTCTCTCTCTCTTTCCCATTGGTCTCTCTCTCTCTCTTTCCCATTGGTCTCTCTCTCTCTCTCTCTTTCTCTTGTTTTTTCTCTGACTAGTGAACCAAGTATCTCCTTTACACCAGCACACTTGTTTCTAGCTTCTTTCTGTACCTCTCTCTTACTCTCTCTCTCTCTCTCTCTCTCTCTTTCTCTCTCACTGGGTAACCATGTACCTCCTCTATCGCAAGACACCTATTTCTCTGTTACTCTCTAACCTTTCATCATTTGATACTGGATCACCTTTAATACTCCTGTTGTGGCAAGACACCTGCTTTTGTCTCTCTGTCTCTTCGTCACACTCTAACTGACATCCTCTGACACAAATGCCCTCTCCCTCTCATAATTCCTTGTCTTGTGAGTTACATGGTACCACGTTAAAAGCATCCAGTCCACACTGTAACGTGGTTTACATCTGGAAGGGCATCCAGCTGCAAAAATGTTGCCAAAACTAACTTCGCCTGTGCTAGTGCCATGTAAAAAGCACTGAGTCCACTCTGTGGTGTGGTTGGCGTAAGCAAGGGCATCGAGGTGTACAATCCCTGCCAAAATATACAGAATAGCCTTGGGTAGATTTTCTACTTGGCCAGCTCCTACCATCCTACCCATGCTTGGATGGAAGATTGACATTAAACAATGATGATGATGATGGTATAAATGTATACACACACACACACACACACACACACATGGGTATGTGTGTGTGTGTATATGTTTGTGTATGTATACATATACATGTCTGTCTGAGTGTGTTTGTGTCTGACCCTTGCCCACATAAGTTTCTGTTGCATTTTTGCCCAGTTTAGCACAAACCTTATTGCTTAGTGAGCTTCCACATTGTGTTCATGCCCTGAGCGTATCCCGCTAACTAGTCAGTTGAAATAAGCAGTGTTTAGTAGGGTGTGTTCAAAGTGTTGTTACAACTGTCTTATTCAATCTGGAATAAAAAGAGGTGGCAGGTCAGATTATTAGTTGTATAGTAATGATATACTAAAATTACAATAATCTAGAACAGTTATAACTGCTTCTCGAAATGCAACTCATGTCCTTACTGGCAAGAAATAAATTCTGTCACTGAATGAAGAACAAATTGTATGACGCACAAGTATGAAGTGTGATTTGTACATGATAATGAAACATGGACATCAAATGTGTGTGTGTGGCGGGGGTAACGCGGAGGGGAAAAAATAAAGCTAGCATGGTTTGTCGCATGTGTAATGTAGGGTGTGTACATTTTGTTGGCACTCCGTCGCTTATGACGTCGAGGGTTCCAGTTGATCCGATCAACGAAACAGCCTGCTCATGAAATTAACATGCAAGTGGCTGAGCACTCCACAGACATGTGTACCCTTAACGTAGTTCTCGGGGATATTCAACGTGACACAGTGTGACAAGGCTGACCCTTTGAATTACAGGCACAACAGAAACAGGAAGTAAGAGTGAGAGAAAGTTGTGGTGAAAGAGTACAGCAGGGTTCGCTACTATCCCTTGCCGGAGCCTTGTGGAGCTTTAGGTGTTTTCGCTCAATAAACACTCACAACGCCCGGTCTGGGAATCGAAACCACGATCCTATGACCGCGAGTCTGCTGCCCTAACCACTGGGCCATTGCGCCTCCACTAGGGTGTGTACATAAAGTGAACATAAAGAATGAAGCACAAATGAAATGAGAGCAAAATTATGTATAAAAGCAGTCTAATGTAGTGTGCAAGAGAGATGCTAAGTTGCCTGTATTTCTTTGACTGAATGGTTCAGCACTTTACTTCAGATTCACATAACTTAGGGTTCATTTCTTTCAAGGCACTTTATTTCTGATTGCTCCGGTCTACTCAGCTGGCAAAAATGAGTTGTACCTGTAAATGAAAGGGCTAGCCTTGTAACATTCTGTGACATGCTGACTCTCTCTGAGAACTATGTTAAGGGTACGCATGTCTGTGGTGTGCTCAGCCACTTGCACATTTGTTTCATGAGCTGGCCGTTCAGTTGACTGGACGAACTGGAGAGCCAGGCCATTACAGGTCTATGTTGATCAATGCCTTGTACATGAAATTTAGTCCATGGAAACTGTAAGAAGCCTGTTGTATATGTATGTGAGTGAGCATGTTGTGTGTGTGTGTGTGTGTGTGTGTGTGTGTGTGCATGCACGTGTGTGTATGTGTGTGCATGCGCATGTGTGTGTGTGCATGTGTGTTTGTGTGTGTGTGTGCATGTGTTTCTATCTTCTTCCCTTCTCATATGAACTCTAATAACTATAAACAAAGCTACCATCTTACAAACGGTGTCATTTGTTTACAATCCTTTGTGAAAGCATCTCTGACCATTGAGCTGCTCACTGTTCTAAGGACCAAATGAAATATTAACTTATATGCTAAGAGGTGGTGGGGTTGGTCACAAGAAAAGCATTTTGTTGTTTTAACATCCAATTTTCCATGCTTGCATAAATCAAACAACAGTTTTATTTGATCCATGCAAGTATTGAAAATTGTGTGTTAAAATGCTGCTGCTGCTGCTGATGATGATGATGATGATGATGATGATAATTGCAATATATCATTATCATTATCGTCATCATCATCATCATCTTTGATGTCATCGTTGTCATTGTTTCAACATCTACATTTCTATATTTTCAAGCGTCAGATAAAATTCCTTGAGGCAGGTTTTTCTACTGCCAGACAGTCTTCCTGTTGCCAGCCATCACCTGTTTCCAAGCAAGGCAATATGTTTATTATTAATGTGTAATATCCAGACGCTAGACAACCAACACACACACCCACACACAATGAGTTTTGTCTTTATTTTAGTTTCTGTCTACCAAATTCCTTCAAAAAGCTGTAATGGAGGACATTTACCCAAGGTGCCATGATGTGAAACTGAACCCAGAACCACTATACATGTGTGCGTGTACTAATAAATGAGCAGCAGAAATCTGGATTCTGCCTTTAAGGGTTTAATTAATCAATATTTTGTCTGGTGTAAGGTCTCAAGCTTCACATGAAATAGATGTTATTTCAGAATCTCATTCTCCCAGACTGATGTCTAAGTAAAGACTACAGGTCTCCCACTTCCAGCCATTGCGTGGCCATTGACACTGCTGAGTTCATCCTTTGACGAATTTTGTATTTGTCCTGCCGGGTGTCCAATGCAAACCACCCTCCTCACCAAGAGGGCTTAGTAGGGTTGCTGGTTTGGTCACCAACAGCCCAAACATGTGACAGGTTGTAGATAGCACCAAGAGTGACCTGATGTAAGATTAGTCTTTGTTTCTGGACTACTTGGCTTTGTAGGTTAGTCTTAGTGGTGGTGTGCTAGCTGTTATTAACTTTAAGTTTCAGCATGGACATTGCTGATAGCAACCATATATGAATGTATAGGTAAGAAAAAAAAAAGGGTAAAGTTTCCTTCTGGAGTTATGCCAACTCATAAGGGCTGATTTCCTGGTTTTCATGGCGTATATATTCCCCACCTGGACAGGACATGCTGGTCCATCACAGGATTACTCATCTTTGCCAATTGAGTGGACTGGAATAACATGAAAAGAAGTGTTTTGCTCAAGAACACAACATGTCACTCAGTTCAGGAATCGAAACCACAATCTTACAATCATGAGTCCAACACTGTAACCACTAAGCTATACATCCCTACTATGAATGTATAGATGTGCACGTGTATGTATACATGCATGTATGTAAATAAAAATACATTGAAACAAATATCAATTAATGCACATTTGTTGGATGGTGAGCTGGCAGAATTGGTAGGTTGCTGGTCAAAATGTTTAGTGGCATTTTGTCTGTCTTTATGTTCTGAGTTCAAATGCTGTCAAGGTCAACCTTGTCTTTCACCCTTTTGGCATTGACAAAATAAGTATGAGTCGAGCACTGGGGGCAATGTAATTGATGTAATAGTGTGTATGCATGTGTCTCTACATGCACACATACACACACACAATTGCATTTTTATACACTACATATGCTCTCTCTCTCTCTCTGTGTGTCTCTCTCTCTGTGTCTCTCTCTCTTTACTCTTTTACTTGTCTCAGTCATTTGACTGTGGCCATGCTGGAGCACCACCTTTAGTCGATCAGATCGACCCCAGGACTTATTCTTTGTAAGCCTAGTACTTATTCTATCGGTCTCTTTTGCTGAACTGCTAAGTTTTGGGGACATAAACACACCAGCATCAGTTGTCAAACGACGGTGGTGGGGGAGACAGATACACACACACACACACACACACACACACACACACACACACACACACACACACATATATATGTACACACATATATACGATGGGCTTCTTTCAGTTTCTGTCTACCAAATCCACTCACAAGGCTTTGGTCAGCCTGAGGCTATAGTAGAAGACACTTGCCCAAGGTGCCACGCAGTGGGACTGAACCCAGAACCATGTGGCTGGTAAGCAAGCTACTTTCCACACAGCTACACCTACACCTATGCATGCATCTTTTTTTCAGAAATAATACAAAAATCCTTGATAGAATTATTCTCTTCTGCTCTTATCCAGGGCCTGGTCCTGCTTGTAAAGAAGCTAAGCTACCTAAGAGGGGTCAACATGAAGAGAATTTGTACATTTTTTAAAACTTATTTCTGAAACTGCTTCTGTTTACGTTTTCATAAATGTGGTGTCGTGACCTTGGACTGATAAATTTTCTAATTTTCTTTTTGTTCCTGTATTTTGTTTTGCTTTATCTTATCCCTTTTTTTTTCTTCTATGTAAGCTTTGAACCAAGCCCTGAAAAATGTCGAAGTGCCCTTGCTGCTGCTCTTAGTAAAATATTCTGGCAAGCTGGTGAACATAAATCAGCAGTCGTAACTTTGTGAGTATACTTTTATACATTTAAATTGTAGTCATTCATATTCAAAGTCACGTGGTTATTCATTTCTTCTTAGCAAATGGAATTCCTGATTTCAGTTTTTATTATCTCTCTTAAAAACAACTTTAAAAATACAGCACAGCAATAAGAAACTTTTTGCAGAGATTTGAAAACTACAGCACAATCCCTCTACCATAATAAATTAAGAATTAGCTTCAAGTCTATTTATTTATCTTTTTGCTATGTTATCTATTTTGATATGCACTCCTCCAATGCACATCATGTTTTCAACGAATCTAGAGAGCCATATTGTTGAAGTGTCTCCCTTGATGATGCGGATGCAATAAGATGTCTTTTTTTTGTTGTTGTTGTTATGTTTAGTGTCGAACAGTTTTAATCAGCATTCGTTGATGAAATTTATGGGACAGAATTACCTATTCAAATGTGTGCAGACATCTTGAAGCTGTTTTACATTAGTTGTTATGCTATACTTCAGTCTGGTTGGAAGCTACACTGTACAGTTGCATATTTATTGCCCTCTGTTGGTGCTTTACATCTGGGAGAGGGCCGTTTTTAGTTACTGCTGTTGTTATAGAGGAAAGTGAATTACAAAAACTGCTAGTGTCAGACAAATTAGTTTATGTTATTTAGGGGCAGCTTTTTACAATCTGAATTCAAATTCCACTGTAGTTCATTTTGCCTTTCATTTTTCTGGGGTTGATAAAATAAAGTGCCAAGTGCAGGACACTATTTTCCATAATTGACTATTCCCACTCCTTGAAACTTCAGACTTTGTACATGTGTTAGAAACTTTATTTCTAATGAGTGATAGATTTACAAAATGGTGAGCACATTGGACAAAGATACCTTGTAGTGTTTCTTTTGGCTCATTATTCTGCCAACATCAACTTTATTTCTCATTTATCTAGTGTTGATAAAATTAAATTTTGGTCAAGTTCTTGGCTTAATTTATCAACCAAACCTTCCATCAAATTTCAACTTTCAGCAATGTTGTTGTTATTTAGCCCAGATCAACCTTGATTGAGTAGATGTACAATCAAAGGAACTCCAGCCATGACTATTTATCCTGTCTTCTTTTCTGTATATTTAAGACTGCATTATTGAGTATGTCCTTCTTTTTTTTTCAAGATAAAGTATGATGTAAAGGAGATTTGATTGTCCTTTCTATCAAATTAAATCACTGCATGTTGCCTTCCTTGATTAGCTCATACAGCTGTTGTTTCAGTCATAGTAACATGGATATTGCTCTTTGCAGACTTTCAGATTGGCATTAATACTGTTGTTATTTAACCAGGCACATGCCCATGCAGTGTCCTGTAAAAGTGCCTGTGTGGTGCCACGTAAAAACGCCCAGCATACTCTGTAAAGTGGTTGGAAACCATTCTAAATCAGACTGAAGCCTGGCGCAACTCCCCAGCTTCCCTGCTCTGGCCAAACTGTCTAACCCATGCCAGCATGGACAACAGATGTTAAAAGACGATGATGATGATGATGATGATGATGATGATGATGATGATGATGATGATGATGATGATGATGTGACTCTAATCAAGCGGACTTATGATTAAAAGCATTCTATCCATGACTATATCTTCTTATTTTCAAGTATAGTGTACATAGAAGTCATAAACAAACTGTGACTCACAGAACTTTCTGAGTGGTGTGCCAATAAAAAATTACCCTGAATTGTTTTTAGTAGTGCCACCCACTTTATGACGAGTCATGTACTATGTGGCCCACTTTTTGAAAAAGGTTGCCATGGTGCCTGTTCTAGAGAAACTTTCTAAAATATTTCCTTTTCTTTTTTCAAGTGATAGAATGTAACTTGAGGGAAATTTTGGTTGCATATAAGTTCTTTCACAGATGATTTATCCCTCCAACTTCTCTTGCACTCTCTCTCTCTCTTTCTCTCTCTCTCTCTCAATCTCTTTCTCTCCTTCTCTCTAGCATGTATTAAACTGAAGGGATGGAATTGTTAAACTGTTGCTCTCTGTCATATGATTTCTGATAGCACCCAGTATCGTATACATGTGCAAACCAAAAGTCAGAAGCTTCTTGTCATCTTCTTTTGCAATGGTAAAACTTTATAGCACCTCTGACATAAATGGAACTTGCAAGGTTTTACAAATATCAATACATAAAATGCAAACACATTAAAAAAAATACATCTTTGTGAACGAGTTTTTATTTTCGTACCAGAACTCAGCAGTTCGAATTATTGGATAACATTTTTCTTTTCCATATTTTCGTTATTATGTATGTTTGTGTGTGTGTGCATATATATAAATTATAAGAAAAATATGGAAAAGAAAACTGCAATCCACACACATTCATGCATATATATAAATACATGCATATATATAAATACATGCATATATATAAACCATGCATATATCCATACATATATATTAACACATGCACATACTTACACATAATATGTGTGTGACACATATATTTCCATGTGTGTGTATTATACACACACACACACTCTCATTTTCTTACTCTCTCCTTTTCTCTCTCTCTCTCTCTCTCTCACACACACACACACACACACACACACACACACACACAATTATGTTTTCCTACTTCAAAATATTTTCTTTTTTCATTTGTATTTCTACTAGGAAATTGCATTGGAGATTTGAATTGCCAAGAGCCAACTTCTTGATTTCATGGCTCTTAATATATTCAGGAATAAAATATTCATAATTGATGAATTTTGTTCTGAAATATACATATATGTAATACGTTGAGATGGTTGACAGCTCATACTCGCTACCCTTTATTCATATTCTATCAGCATGCTATTTCTTCGCACTGTATTTTCATACTATGTATTCTTACCATATCTTTGATTGTATTTCTTCTTTACTTTGTCTCCATATTTCTTGTATATCATGTTCTGTCTTCATACAATAATATTATAAGAAAAGACAATATTACATCTTTTTTATCTCTATAAATACTAACTGAAACGCCTGGTGGGAATTAAGACATTTTATTGCGAATAATGTAGCTCATGAATACCTTAGACCCAATGTATGATAACATGTCAGGGCTGATCAGTAAATAAAAGGGGTATAGAGCCCCTTCTCCTTTTATATTACCTTTTTTTTAATCCTTTCTACTAAAGACACAAGGACTGAAATTGTGAGGAAGGGGATTAGTCGATTACATCAACCCCAGTGTTTTAGTGGTACTTAATTTATCAACCTTGAAGGATGAAAAGCAAAATCAACATCTAATAATAATAATTAAAATAATGACAATAATAATAATAATAATAATAATAATAATAATAATGATAATGATAATAAAAATGATGCACTGATACAAAACAAAGCAGTGACTCTTATGTCTTCTGATCTTAACTGATTGGAAGTGTTACCATGTACACGTTTTGTCTCAGTGTAAAAGATGGGTTACAACAAATGTTTTGCTCAGTGCCACAGATTTGCATGTTAGTCGCTTGACATTAACTGTCCATTACTGGCATGTCCATTACTGGTAGACAATAATGTTCCAGCTTCAGTATTCAATCCTCAGAAGAGGAGAATTTGGTAAAAAAAAAACATATTTGGTTTCTGTGCCTATCCTCAGTTTTGGTCATGAATGTTAGGCATGACCGAAAGAATATGATGATGAATTCAAGTGGTTCCTCTGAAAGATCTCTGGAGTGACATTACTTCACAGAGTATGTAGCTCAGAGATCAGGGAGTTGAAGTACTACTTCTCTGCATTGTGAGTTCACAGCTCCAGTACTATGGACATGTGATGAGAATGCCTCAAGAAAGAACTGCAAGATAGATTCTTCAGTCTGATTTAATTGGGAGAAAAATCTAAGGGTAGACCAAAAATGAAATGGTTGGATAATATCCATAGTCTCACTTGGAAATCCAGCCGAAAAGTATAATGTTGGTTGCTTCTGACAGGACCCATGGAGGAGATGATGGTGGGCTTACAGAAAAAATGAGGTTGTACCAATTGTCATTGCAGCCATAGGAACAATGGGGAAAACGCTTGAGAAATGGACAGGAAATATTGGCTTGCAGAAGCACATAGAATACATGCAACTGGCCTGCTTTGAAATAATAATAATAATCCTTTCTGCTATAGGCACTAGGCCTGAAATTGTGAGGAAGGGATTAAGTCAATTACATTGACACCAGAACTCAACTGGTACTTTATTTATCGACCCCAAAACGTGAAAGGCAAAGTCGATCTCATTCTGATTTGTGCACAAGGCTACCAATGCAGTGGAGGGAACATATATATATATATATATATATATATATATTTATATATATATATTTATATATATATATATATATATATATATATATATATATATATATATATATATATATATTTATATATATATATATATATATATATATATATATATATATATATATACATATATATACATACGGAAAATCACGGTGGTGCTCCAGCATGACCGCAGCCACTTGGCTGAAACCCATAAATAAATAAATATATACATATATATACATACATATATATACATATATATATATATATATATATATATATATATATATATATATATATATATATATATATGTGTGTGTATATATATATATATATATATATATATATATGTGTGTGTATATATATATGTATATATATATATATATATATATATATATATATATATATATATATATATAACTGTCACTCCGGTCAGTTATGACAACAAGTGTTCCAGTTGATCCAGTCAACTGAACAACCTGGTCATGATATCAAGCGTGCAAGTGGCTGAGCACTCCACAAACACGTGTACCCTTAATGTAGTTCTAAGGGAGATTCAGCGTGATAGTGTGTGACAAGGCTGGCCCCTTTCAAGTACAGATACTACTCACTTTTTGCCAGCTGAGTGGACTGGAACAACGTGAAATAGTGTGTTGCTCAAGGTCTCGCAATCATAAGCAAATTACCCTAACCACTAAGCCATGTGCCTTCATCATCATCATCATCATCATCATCATCATCATTTAACGTCCGTTTTCCATACTAGTATGAGTGGGATGGTTCCACAAGAGCAAGCCAGGCCGAAGCCTGCACCAGACTTCTGTGACTGTTTTGGCAAGATTTCTACTGCTGGATGCCCTTCCTAACACCAACCACTCAGTAGAGAGAACTTAGTGCCTTTTACATGGCACAAGCACAGACGAGGTCAGTTTTGGCAAGGTTTTTACAGCTGGATGCCCTTCTGAGCATCAACCACTTTATAGTGTGGACTTGATGCTTTTAAGTAGCACCTGCACTGACAGAGTTACCAAGTACTTGCTAGACATAAAAAAAAAATATAGCCAGCTGATGTTGCTACTTCAGGCTGATGACGAGCAATGACTCAGAAACATGTCCCTGAATGCACACTAGGCTGAGTGGGGGTGCTTGTCTCCCCCTCACAAATATAAGGACACAGTCCAGCTTTCTAGGGCTAAATAGCAGCAGTATGATTCCCTTATTGGGACTGTCACATTAAGTTGACAGTATACAACTGCTTTATACACCCATATATATCATCATCATCATCATCATCGTTTAACGTCCGCTTTCCATGCTAGCATGGGTTGGACGATTTGACTGAGGACTGGTAAAACCGGATGGCAACACCAGGCTCCAGTCTGATTTGGCAGAGTTTCTACAGCTGGATGCCCTTCCTAACGCCAACCACTCAGAGAGTGTAGTGGGTGCTTTTACGTGTCACCCGCACGAAAACGGCCACGCTCGAAATGGTGTCTTTTATGTGCCACCCGCACAAGCCAGTCCAGGGGCACTGGCAACGATCTCGCTCGAAAATCCTACAGGAGCCAGTCAGGCGGTACTGGCAACGGCCACGCTCAAAATGGTGCATCTCATGTGCCACCCGCACAAGAACCAGTCCAGGGGCACTATATATATATATATATATATATATATATATATATATATATATATATGTAAATGTGCATACCCATCAGAGTGTAAGTATCTTGAGAGAAAAGCTGAACATAAAAAGCGTCAGTAGTGGTGTGCAAGAGAGACGATTGTGCTGGTTTGGACATGTGGTGAGAATGAATGAGGATAGCTGCGTGAAAAAGTGCCACTCCCTAACAGTTGAGGGAACCCGTGGAAGAGGTAGGCCCAGGAAGACCTGGGCTGAGGTGGTGAGGCAAGACCTTCGAACATTGGGCCTCACCGAGGCGATGACTACTGACCGAGACCTTTGGAAATGTGCTGTGCGTGAGAAGACCCGGCAAGCCAAGTGAGATCGTTGCCAGTGCCCCTGGATTGGCTCTTGTGCGGGTGGCACATAAAAGACACCATTTTGAGCGTGGCCATTTTCGTGCGGGTGACACGTAAAAGCACCCACTACACTCTCTGAGTGGTTGGCGTTAGGAAGGGCATCCAGCTGTAGAAACTCTGCCAAATTAGACTGGAGCCGGGTGTAGCCATCCGGTTGCACCAGTCCTCAGTCAAATCGTCCAACCCATGCTAGCATGGAAAGCGGACGTTAAACAATGATGATGATATAATTAATCATTGTATCCTGATACACCTCCAACACCATCTGTTTCTCTCTATCTCTCTCTCTCTGTACTTCTCTCTAACTCCATCTCACTTCCACCTCTTTTCTTTTCCTACTGGGGTAGCCAAGTATCTTCTCTTTAGTAAGTCATCCATCTCTGTCTCTGTTTTACTTTAACCTCTCAACTGGCGTTCTTTCACTACGACTTCCTCTCCTAGTCTTTGTCATGCAAGTTACTTGGTGACCCTGCTGGTGCTGGTGCTAGTGCCATGGTAAAAGCGCTAGTGCTGGCACCACATAAAAAGTACCCAGTATATTCCGTAAAGTGGTTGGCATTAGGAAGGGCAACTAGCCATAGAAACCATGCCAAAGCAGACGGTTAGAGCTTGCTGCAGCTCCGTGTCTTGCCAGCTCCTGTCAAACTGTCCGTCCCATGCCAGCATGGAAAAGGAGCATTAATTGATGATAACGATCTTCTACTATGATAATACTCTAGTATTTTTCTTCCTTCACAATATATGAATGCGAAAGGAAGGGGTGATAGATGAATAAGGAAGGAAGGGGTGATAGATGAATAAGGAAGGAAGGGGTGATGGCAAACTGGTTGTGGGAGCATTTCAACTCTGTGTGAGTGTATGTATGTGTGTGTGTGTGTGCACAAGGGAAGTATGTGAATGTTTGTATGTGTGAACCAGCGTTGTTTCAGTAACAAATGATGATTGATGTCACATCTCAAAAGACAACCTACTAGATAACATTGACAAATGTATTAATTTGATTTGCCATCCATATTCATATATAAAATACAACAGTTAGCTGTCATTTTTTATAACACCGGGGGGGGGGGGCAGCTAGTGATGATAATAATGAATTGCAAAGTTCCACAAAGACTGAGAGTGTCATGTACAAAGCTCTCAGACCTTGAGTAATTTTGTAACTTCTGCTGAGTAAATGAAATATATGTAGTGAAACTAACACCTCGATCGTCATTATATACAAAGAAGCCATCTTCTCTCGCTGTTATAAATATAATCAAGTTCGGGTGTAGTAGAAAACATCTTTCCCTGTCATCACATGACTAATTATTATTTGAAGCGGCAACTGCTTCGTACCGTTCCCGCCAGAACGCAAACTGACCAATCACAGCTCCTAATAAGGTCACGTGATAGTGTTTTTCTAATACCTCTCTGGAGCCCCTATTTTGCTTTAAATAGATTAAATTATACCCAGCTAATTCGTCTCGGTTCAGATCTCTTAGAGACCTGTTCCATGTACCACACAGCAGCAGCAGCCAGCGACAACAACCAACAGCTTCGTACAACTACGACTACCACCGACGTCGCCATCAGCAACACGATTCTACGACTACCACCATCGTCGCCGCCAGCGTCAACACCACTTCAACTACGAACTACAAGATTCGCCACCAGCGTTGCCAACATCGTCAACATGATTTCTATACGTACACCAGCTAACCAAACAACCGCGGCACATCTCTCTTCGATTCTGTTTGTGCGATTCACCTTCGCCACGATAGACAACAGACAAGAACCTCAGCCTGCGACGAACATCTGTATACAAGAACCCGGCTTGGCATGGAAGCCCTAACATCACAACGAGTGATCGCTCTGCCCCACACACTTCAACTTCTTACATACAGACTGTTCCTATTGTGTACTCTAAGAACTGGCAAATTCGTATGTGTTACTGACTCTCTTTTCTATCTGCTGTATCTCACGCATTCACATACATTTGTGCACACATTCTTTTGTATACACACTATTCTATTTACATGACGGCCTGTCTTTTAATGTGTTTATTATGTCACACTCACACACACACACAGACATACATTTTAATGCAACAATAAATATTCTGTTATTCATCTCTATCGGTTGTGTTCTATCGTCTTCCTTACTGGCCATTTACGAATTCACTATGTTATCGAAGTATAACATACATATATATCATTTGATATAATTTTGTGTTCGACCGTGTGACGCGTTTAATAAAAGGAGCCCTGTTTTTCCATTCGTCACCATTTCTCCTTTTGGGTTCGCATGGTCGTTCTTACATATATATACACACTCGTGTTTTGGGTTTTATTGTCTTGTTTGTATCACTGAACCTCTGCATATAAATACACAAATACACACATACACATATACATGCATATGTGTGTGTGTGTGTGTGTGTGTGTGTGTGTGTGTGTATTATTAGATTATTCTGAAAATAATGGCCAATTTCAGAAAAATTTTATTCTGGAAAAATTTGATTAGTCAAAGTATGAGCTGTGAACATCTATGCATCTCTGCCATTGATCAATGAGATTATTTATAGTTTGTTGATAAAAACCTATTGGCTTTGATGCTAAGAAATCTTCAAAAGCTAATTTCACCTCTGGTTTGAACCTGAAAGTTTTATCACTTAAAAACGTGTTTAAATATTTTAAAAAACGGTATTGGGTGAAAAATCAGGAGAATATGGAAGATGTAGTAAAGTCTCATATCTCAAGTCTGTGAGTTTTTGCAGCGTCATTCTTGCAACTTGTGGCTTTGCATTATTGTGGAGCAGAATTGGGCCATGCTGATTCACCAATGCAGGTCTCATTTTTTGCAAGTGAGCATGCATTTCAGTGAGTTGATTGCAGTAAACCTCTGCTGTAATGCTTTGATTGGCTTCCAGAAAGCTGTAATGGTCAATACCAATTGCAAACCACCAGACAATCACCATAATCTTTTGCTGATGCAACTTTGGCTTTGGGAAATGTTTGGGGGATTCATCATGATCAAGCCATTGACCTGATCGTTTATGGTTATCATAAAGGATCCACTTTTTGTCACAAGTGACTATTTGGTCAAGAAATGGATCATTGGTGTTTCACAGAAAGAGCATTGAGCACACTTCAAAATGCCGAACTTTTTGATTTTCATTAAGCTCATGTGGTATCCATTTATTGAGCTTTTTCACCTTACCATTCTTCTGCAGATTACGTGAGACCACTGCAATACCATCACCAATTTCTTGAGACATTTCTCTGACACTTCGACTTGGGTTTTGTTCAACAGTTGCTTTCAATTGTTCATTGTCAAGACTGCATAACCGTCCTCTACCTTCTTCTTCAAGGCTCTCATCCCCACTATGGAATTTCTGAAACCACCTTCATACTGTGCGGTCACTTGTGGATCTCTCTCCCCATGCTCTATTGATATTGGCAACAGTTTGAGAGGCATTGTGCCCAACCTTGAACTCATGCAAGAAAAGTAAGCAAAGGTCCTTTTTTATCATGTTTTGGCATTAGGAAGGGCATCCAGCTGTAGAAACTCTGCCAAATCAAATTGGAGCCTGGTGTAGCCATCTGGTTCACCAGTCCTCAGTCAAATCGTCCAACCCATGCTAGCATGGAAAGCGGACGTTAAACCACGATGATGATGATGATGATAATTAAGGGAACCTATGCTTCAAGAATGTTTTCTGTCTGAAATAAGTGGAAAATTATTAAATATGCCACTTATTAAGTATATCAAAATTCACTTAAAATATAATTAAAATATTATGATAAAATTGCGTTTCAATACACAACACAGAGCGGCCATTATTTTCGGAACAACTTAATATTAAAGGATCAAAAATAAATGGTAAATGGAAACTGTGCATTTATTGTTATTGCATTTAATATTGTTTATAATTTTTTCTCTTATGATATATTCAGGTCGAGCAGTGCCACACATTTCATTGGCGGCAACAAATGTAAACCAGATCGCCTGACAGAAACGGTAATTACTCTATAAATATGTATTATATAATACCATATACTATGCATATTAGACAGTGTACTCTTTCAGCCCCATGTGTACAAGAAACCTTAAGGCTAATATGATTAAGAAGTATTGTTTATTTCATTATTATTACTGTGTGTTATGAGTTATAGTTTAGTATGTGATACAGTATGTTTTTTGAGTTGTACTACTACTGCATATAATATATTATAGAATAACTTGTCATATGTTATATCATCATCACATCATCATCATCATCATCATCATCATCAGTTTTCCATGCTGTCACAGGTTACATGGTCTAATAAGAGCTGGTGAACCAGAGAACTATGCCAGGTTCTAATGTCTGTTTGGGCATGGTTTCTACATCTAGATGCTCTTCCTAACATCGACCACTTTACAGTGTGTACTGGGTGAAATTTTTACATGGCACAAGCACCAGTGAGGTCACCAAGTAACTTGCAAAATGAAGTCTCCTCATTTGAGACAGGTTGAAAAATAACGGATTCAGCTTGGACTAACAATTAAGAAGTTTACTGTGTATGTGAGATATAGGATGGTACTTTTCTGTGGGTCAGCAATACAAATTTCAATTCCAGTCTCTTTCAGTCTTTTATGTAGCGTATTGTGTGTTGTGCCAAAGTGCACCAATTACTACAGGAATAATTGTTTTCTTGGTCTCCTGCAGTCTCCTCAGCTCTTTGGCTAGATCCTGATATTCCCCAATTTTTTTACTTTCTTTGATATGGTCTGTACTATCATAGGGAGTTACAAAATCTATGATTTTACACCATTTATTTTGTCCTCTATAGTCATATTCAGTCTTCTTGTTTCGATAGTATAATCGGTCTTTATGGGCAAGTTCCACAAGATCCTGTGATTCTCATTTTCTGTCAGTCTCTCGTTTGTGATTATTATTATCATTATTATTATTGTTGTTGTTGTTTAATTCTAAGAAGGAAAAAATAATCATGCTCATATCCTTTATTGTGTTGCTATATTGTGTTGTTTAATCCAATAATATTGCATTATGTCATTATTATGTTACTAAGCAAATGTAATTATTAAAGAAATGTATTATTATCCAACAAAAAACAGCTACAGATGGAAAAAGATGCAAAATTATCAAACAAAACTCTCATTGTCATAACACAAAAATAGATTTGAGAAAAACAAAAACATATGCCCAAACATTAAATATTAAAAAAACGAACACATTAAAACAAGCAGTGCTCCAACATGGCCTAGACTATAGTGGGTAAAACAAATAAAAGAACTAAAGTAGTTTGTTAGTTTATGAAAATGATTGATATCAAATTATAGGGAAAAATACAAAAATATATAATAAATACATAAATAAATAAACATGGCTGGGTGTTTGTAAAGAACAACTGTTTATTTGTAGATGAAAAGATCTGATATCTAATTACAAGTAAAGAAAAAAACACAAAACAGAAATCTTAGCAAAATACAAAATAAATGATAATTAACTCATGAAAATAGTTTATATCGTACTAAGGTGTTGGTGGTGAAATAAAAAAAAGAAATGGCCATTCTTTATTAATATGGTAAATAAGTGCAGGCATGGTTGTGTGGTTAAGAAGTTTGGTTCCCAATCATATAGTTTCAGGTTCAGTCCCACTGCATGGCACTTTGGGCAAGTGTCTTCTACTACATCGGGCCAACCAAAGCCTGGTGAGTGGATTTGGTAGGTGGAAACTGAAAACAAACCTGGAAAAAACACCCAGTACAATCTGTAAAGCAGTTGGCATTATGAAGGGCATCCAGCTGTAGAAGCCATGCCTTGACAGACATAGTGCCCGGGCAGCTCTTCAGCTGGCCAACACCTGTCAAACCGTCCAGCCCATGCCAGCATGGAAAACAAACGTTAAATGGTGATGATGATGATAATGATGATGATGATGATGATGATGATAACAATGATGATGTGATGACAGCGATGTATATATTTATGTATGTGTTTGTTTGTGTTTCTTAGTCTTGACATAAGTGAAATAGTTGTAAACAAGTGTCGCTATCACACAAGTGGTGTCCTTTGTTTTTAATCTTCCATGGAAACATGTCTGGCCATGGGGAGCATTACCTTGCTGGGAAACACGTGAGGGTTGGTTACTGGATAACATCTGGCTTTAGAAAATCTTCCTCAACGAATTCTGTCTCCTGCGAGCATAGACCAGTGGATGTTAAAATGCTGATGATGATGATAATGCATTATTTAACAATCACAACATTGATTACAGCTATTTTATCAGTTTTGTGTCTTGTTTTAGTTGATGCTTTACCAGTTCACTTCATACAAGGAATTAAACTCATTTATTCAGAAGAATATCATACTGGTATGTATATCTTTGCTTTATCATTTTTATTTTTTGTGTTTTTAAAGGTGACAAACTGGCTGAATCATTAGCATGATGAACAAAATTCTTAGCAGCATTCCATCCATCTTTATGTTCTGAGTTCGAATTCCACCAAGGTGCCTTTGCCTTTCGTATTTTCAGGATTGATAAAATAAATTCTAGTTGAGCATAGGGGTTGATGTAATTGGCTTACTCCTGACCAGAACTCACTGGCCTTCTAAAATTTGAAGCCATTATTATTATTATTATTATTATTATTATTATTATTATTATTATTATTATTATAATTGAGTGAGAGAGCAGTGCATGCCATCAAGGTAACACTGAGGTAAAATATATGAAGCCCAGTATACCCATCATGACTACCTGTCTGATAAGAGTATACCAGGCACATGCATCACAGCTATATGTTCATGACATGATGATCTCATATGAAGATAAACAGCGCATGACCTAGAATTTTCTTCAGGTCAAGTAGCCCATCCTGCTCAAATGATTCCCGAATAAGGTTTGTTTAAGGATAAATGAAACATCCATGTTTCCAGAGGTGAATTATTCAAACTCCAAAGAATTTCTCTCAAGACATGGTTATGATGCTTCCCCACTACTTCTGCTTGTGATCAGAGATGCACATATTGTCAGCCACCAAGGGACATATTCAACTGGTTAAGGTCAAACAACTGACAAGTAAATCTGTGGTATTGAGCAGAATATTTGCTGTAACCCATCTTTTATACCAAGACAAAACAATGTACATGATAACACTTCCTGTCAGTTAAGATCAGAAGCCATGAGAGCCAGTGCTTGGTACTGTATTAGAGCACTGACAAAATGCTTAGTGATATTACGTCTGTCACTCCATTCTGAGTTCAAATTCTGCCGAGGTCAACTTTGCCTTTCATCCTTTCAGGGTCGATGAAAATAAGTACCGGTTGAAAACTGGAGTCGATGTAATCGACTCATCCCCATCCCCCAAATTACTGTCCTTGTGGTAAAATTTGAAACTGTTATTATTATTATTATTACTATTATTATTATTATTATTATTATTATTATTATTAAAGGCGGCAAGCTGGTAGAATTGTTAGTATGCCGGGTGAAATGCTTAGCGGTATTTCATCTGCCACTACGTTCTGACTGGCTCCCATGCCAGTGGCACATAAAAAGCAGCATCTGAATGTGGTCAATGCCAGTATCCTCTGACTGGCTCCCATGTGGGTGGCATGTAAAAAGCACTATCTGAATGTGATTAATGCCAGGTTTGCCTGACTGACTCTTGTGCCGGTGGCACCAACAACACTCAGAGTGGTTGGTGTTAGGAAGGGCAACCAGCTGTAGAAACATTGCCAGATCAGATTGGAGCCTGGTGCAGCCGCTGGCTCTCCAAACCTCAGTCAACCCGTCTGACCCATGCCAGCATGGAAAATAGATGTTAAACGATGATGCTGATTAGTTCATGAATGGTAAGCATTGTAGAATAATAGCATTGTAGACTGAAGGCTTCTAATACACCAGTTACAGCTTCTAACAGTGAGAGTAACAAGGGAGTATCTGTAAGCTGGTGCAGAACAAATACCATGACACAGTAACTCAGCAGACTTTGAAAAGCACCTGTCTTTTTTTGGCCAACATTTGTATCTGCCAACTTTGTGTGAAACACAGACACACATGCATGTAGGTACAAATATGGCTGTTTGGTTTGCAATTACATGGCTTCATGTTCACTGCAGATAGCTGGTAAGCTAGCTGGCTGGTTGGCTAGTTAGCTGAGTAGTCAGCTGGCTGGCTGGCTGGCTAGATGAATGGATTATTTATTTACTATTTTCTTTGTATTTATTAGAATACTTTTGAGAAGCTTGGAACTGGTTTCTAACAAAAGCACAGAAGTTCCATTCCTGAAATTTAGATAGAAATAATGACTATTATTACATGTTGCACTGTAAAATATATTGTATATTTTTATTGTTCCATTTGCAGATTGTATCTGCAAAGCACATACTTCAGGTCTCTTTCCTTGCCTGAAAATTGAAATTTTTCCTGATTGTCACTTAGACAATATTAATGTAACCAAGTTCACCAATAATTATTTGTATAAATATGAATTTATAATCAGAATAGACCAGCTGCAGATTTCAAAGTAGTTGTCCATATATTTTCTCCTTGCTGAATTTGGAAGAGATTTTCATATCTACAAAGCAGCTAACTTCTATGGCTATATATACATTATACACATATACATATATATACACACATATACATATATATATATGTATATGTGTGTATATATATATGTATATGTGTGTATATATATGTATGTGTGTATAATGTATATATATAGTCATACATATATCATCATCATCAGCATCATCATCATACATCTGTTTTCCATGCTGGCATGGGTTGGACGGTTTGACAGAACTAGTAAGCTAGGGAGGTGCACCAGGTTCCGATCTGATTTGACATGGTTTTTACTGTTGGATGCCCTTCCTAACAGCAACCACTCTAAGAGTGTAGCAGGTGCTTTTTACATGCCACCAGCATGGGTACCAGATACATGACACTGGGCATCAGCCAATACTATGATTTCACTTGGTTTGACAGGTCTTCTCAAACACAGCATATTGCCCAACGTTCAAAGGGTGTTTTTTATGTGCTAGGATCTCACTTGGCTTGACAGGTTTTCTCAAGCATGACATATCGCCAAAGGTCTCAGTCATTTGTCATTGCCTTTGAGAGGCCCAACATTTGAAGATCATGTTTCCCCACCTCAATCCATGTCTTCCTGGATCTATCTCTTCCACAGGTTCCCTCCATTGTTAGAGTGTGACACTTCTTCACACAGCTGTCCTCCTCCATGCCCATCACATGACCATACCAGTGCAGTTGTCTCTCTTGTACACCACATCTGATGTCTCTTATGCCCAACTTTTCTCTCAGGGTGCTTACACACACTCTCTCTCACTCATCATCATCATCATCATCATCATCATCGTTTAACGTCCGTTTTCCATTCTGGCATGGGTTGGACGGTTTGATCTGGCAATGTTTCTACAGCTGGATGCCCTTCCTAATGCCAACCACTCCAAGAGTGTAGTGGGTGCTTTTTGCGTGCCACCAGCATGGGAGCCAGTCAGGCGGCACTGGCATCAACCACTGGCTTAGAAGATCTTCCAAGGGAAACCAGTCTTAAATTCCTCTGTTATAGCCTGAAGAACTATGATAAACAAGAAATGGCTATATATATATATATATACATGCTGATATTGGGCTGTGAAAATGAGTTTCCAATGCCACATTGATGGATAAATATTCTTTATTTTTTGGATAACACACCATGTGGCAAGCTTGATAGTTGCTGAGAATTCTAAACCTGAAACTAATGGTAACCTTGTTAACCAACAAACAATGTATGTGTGTGTGTGTGTGTGTGTGTTCAGAGAGAGAGAAGGAGAGAAAAGAAAGAATTGATTCTTCCACCAGTACATGACTGTCTCTATTTGTCAGCCCTTGAAGAAAAAAAGACCAAGTTGATTTCAACATGATTTGAACTTGGAGTGCAGAGTCAGAGCAAATACCACTAGATATTGCATGTTAAGCTCTAATGACTGCCAATTTGCCACCTTATCCATCTGGAGCAAACCATATTTCTTTTCCAACCTATTTCCTCATATGCTATTAACATTCACAATATATTAATGTGAGAAATGTCAAACTGTATAATACAGTAAAGCAGTGACCTGGAGAATTACATTCTGCCAATTATCAGATGAAATGCTTTCAACTATGAATTTGGTTAATAATGCCTTTGGGCATTAATGTTTAGTCTAGCCACTGAAAAATTCTAGAATGTACAAATGATTTTTTTATTTTTTTATTGCTTTTCATTGTCTTTTACCAGTTTTGTTGCTATTTTTATGTTAAGAAAACATTAATTTAATATTTGGTGTTGTTGAAAGTATTTCTTGCCAGTCATTCTAAAAATCCAGACTCAAATCACAAGTGTGTGTTTGTGTAAAGGTCTGTGTTTATGTGCATGTGTGTGTGTGTGTGTGTGTGTGTGTGTGTGTGTGTGTGTATGTTTGTGTGTGTGTGTGTGTGTGTGTGTGTGTGTGTGTGTGTGTGTAGGAATAAAGAAATGGAGAAAATTATTGTTTTACTTTAAATGACATAAGAATAGTTTGCGTTATTGTAACCCATGGTCACTTGTAACTGATTAAACTTATTATTAATAGCATACCTGCTATGACAATCTCGTCTTCCCAGGCATTGTATATCTATTTCTACACTTTACAGTATGCCCTGCCTCTTTTAAGATGCTAGAGTGTCATTTGAAGGTGATCTGGTTGCAATTTCTAGCAGATCAAGCGACCACATTGTGACTCCTTCAAAAATTGAGTGATAAAATACTGGAACTTTAGCTTGTGATAGATTGGAAGATGGATAGATGAGAGGGAGAATGAGATGACTAAAGACAAATGAAGTACGGTTGTTTTTTGGAGATACTGTGGTTGCCTCATTTCACGAGTATATAATATATATGAATATCTTTATTTAACATTTCAGTTTGAAACTGAAGGAAGCAGTGGTCTCATTCTTGCCTTATACTCAGTAATCTTATCACGGTCCGTGCAAAAGTAAGTGTACTTTACTTTTTATGAAGCTCTGTCTAAATGACTACTTACATGATTAAGACACTGAATTAATTACCACAAGATAAGGGGTCCATAATTGAACTTTATGTTACATTTATTGTTGTTCTTGTTTTTATAGCTTCGTCAAAGGAAGAAGGCAACACTCAGTATTATTCTTACAGGATCTTCAAGATTGGCATAAAAGGAGTAAGGTCTCGAGACCACTAAATCATTCAAGGGTCAAGTGTTGGTTTATTTTTAACCAGGCAACAAATTAAGTCTACTGTCCACTAGCACAATAGCCATTTTGTTTTTTTTACTTGCTGGGTCCTTGGGAAAGGGTAGTGCCCTTGGTTTTTGCAAGCACTCCTTAACAGGCAAGAATGATGGCATTGATGTTCCTTCTGGACTATTGCAAGTCAACACTTGTGAGTGAGAAAGTACTGAACAGGGAGGGCTAGCTTTTTAGGAAAGGATTAGATGTAGGGATTAGTACAAGGCTTGGAGGATGAACACAGCAAGGACAAGTGACAAAGGCTTAGAAGATGAACTTAGCAAAGACAACAAGTGACAAATGGATCAGGAATATGTGAGAAAAAGTAGCATGAGCTCAACCAGTTCTGAGAAGCAGAGGCCATTACAAGAGTAGTAGTAGAAAAGGCAAAGAATAGATAACAGGTACTTGTGGCCAGAAGCTGGAGTATGTCTGTAACTTTATGCCAATTAGTCAGGTGGTGCTTTTCTGGATGCAGTCTAGGGAGTTTGTGCATGCATCAGCAGCACCATCTCAGATGCTGGAGTCATACTTCATTGTGGACTTCACCCAAACTTTGTAGTGTGTCACTTGTAGGGAACTGAAGTATCTTCTAGCCCAGATGATTTGGGTCAGTTGTTGGGATGCAGTCCTAGGTGTGTTAAGGATGTGCTTTTGTCAGGAGAGATCCTCACTACTGAGGTCCAACATTTAGAGAGCAATTATAAGGGCTTTAGTTAGCTGCTACTCTTCTCATTTAATTTCTTATCTCTTCATCATCATCATCATCATCATCATGATTATCATTTAACATGTGTTTCTCGTGGACTGGACAGTTTGACAGGAGCTGGAAAGCCTGAGTAATGCAGCAAACTCTAGTGTGTCTACCTTGGTATAGTTTCTACAGCTGGATGCTCTTCCTAACGTTAGCCACTATATTGAGTGTACTGCGAGCTTTTTACATGGTGCTACTATTTTTTACAATGTGCTTTTAATGTAGAGTCAGTAAAATTGCCTGTAACATAAATGAAATTCATGATTTTGGGAATATCTGTATACTGCAGAGAGAAGATGGATCTCTGTGTAAGAGAGGAAAAATATTTCTCAATAGTTGAATAATTTCTTTCTTCTCAGGTGATGAGTCTTGAAACATTAGCTTCTCTCTTCTTGTTGCTATGATCTTATCCAAATTTATCCAAGCTCATGACTTTCATTGTATAATGTTTGCCAATACAGTTTATTGCCAGTTTCCTTACGCTGTGTTTTATACTTGTAATATAATATGCTCCCATACTTCTTTGCAGATGTTTGGACTTCTTTCTAAGTAAGCTAACAGAAATGATAAAATAAGATAATTTAGAGACAGTGCCTCTACAAGAAAAATAATAATTTAGTGTTAGTATAATTAATACCAGGATAATTAAAAAGCTAACCAGAAATAGTTGAGAAACAAAGAGCAATGTTAATCAATGATTAATATTATTTTTCTAGAACAAGGCGGTGAATTGGCAGAATCTTTAGCATGCCAGGCAAAGTACTTCAGTGGTATTTTGTCTGTCTTTATGTTCTGTGTTCAAATTCCTTCAAGGTTGACTTTGCATTTCATCCTTTCAGGTTCGAGAAAATAAGCACCAGTTGAGCACAAGGGTCAATGTAAATGGCTTACCCACTACCTCAAACTAACTGGCTTTGTGCCAAAAGTTGAAACCATCATTAATATTATTCTTTTCTACTCTAGGCACAAGGCCCGAAATTTTTGGGGAGGGGTGGGGAACAGTCGATTAGATCGAGCCCAGTATGCAACTGGTACTTAATTTATCGACACCGAAAGGATGAAAGGCAAAATTGACCTTGGTGGAATTTGAACTCGGAACATAAAGACAGACGAAATACCACTAAGCATTTCGCCTGGCATGCTAACATTTCTGCCAGCTCACTGACTTGCTGGCATTATTATTATTCTTTTCTACTCTAGGCACAAGGCCTGAAATTTGGGGGGAGGGGCCAGTCAATTAGATCGACCCCAGTATGCAACTGATACTTAATTTAACGCCCTCAAAAGGATGAAAGGCAAAGTCGACCTGTAAGTCCAGCAGAGTCACTGTGAATTAAAATGTGTTTCTTAAAAAAATATATATTACTTGTAAAAGAAGCTAAATTCATTGATTTTTGGGAATGTCAGCGTTGGCAAAGATTATTTAATGAAGTTTACAAATTTTGATAAGTTTGAGATGGGAATCTTGCCATTTAGAATAAGCTTATTTGTTGGAGAAGGCAAAGTATCCTTTTTTATTTTGTTCTCTCTCTGACAAAGGGTTTCACTTGAAGCATTCGAGACTTGCTTCGCATCATAGCATAGAAATTTATCCAAATCTCTTATGTTCACCATTTGATTGTGTTGTTTGTTTGCTCTTCACTAATGATGCTATTGTGATTATGTCTTCCTTTGTGCAGGATACGTAGTGAAATGGATGAACCGAACAGCAAACTCATGGGTTCTTATGGCTATTGCTCACAGGTACAGAAACATTTTATGTGTAGCTCTCTTGGAATGGTAAATAGCACTGGTGAGTGAGAGCACTACTACAACTACTAACACTGCTCTTCCCACTGCTACCATTTACGCTATTACTAATATTACTACTACTAATCCTATTAACACCACTTTTGTTACCATCACTACCAATCTCTGCCACTGCAACCACCATTAACATTTCTATTACTATCACTATAATCTCTGCTAAGTGAATGTTACCATTTACCCATCTCTACTACTTCTCCTCCTCCTCCTTATCCTCTTCCTTATCCTTATCCTCCTCCTCCTCCCCATCCTCCTCCTCCTCCCCTCCTCCCCCTCCTCCCCTCCTCTTCCTCCTCCTCCCCTCCTTCTTATCCTCCTCCTCCTCCTTCTTATCCTCCTCCTCCTCCACTTCCTCCTCCCCCTCCTTCTTATCCCCCCTCCTCCTCCTCCTCCTCCTCCTCCTCCTCCTCCTCCTCCTCCTACTCTACTACTGCTACTGCTACTGCTGCTGCTGCCGCCACTACTAACAAAACCACTTTCATCATAACATCCCCAAAGGTATTTGCCCCCTCTCCCCCAGTGATTGCTATTGTAGCTGTTCTTATTAACACTGTTGTGATACTGGGGAATTGAATGTTTGGGTTTGCTTATACCACTTTGCTTGTCATAATATCTGTTAATTCACCACCAAAGCCATCCCTTAATTGTAGTCAGGCCTTGTGGAATGAAAGCAGTTTTGTCTCTTTGTTTCTTTGTTTGTTTTAATGCTATAATATGAAGATATTGCACCTGTGAGGTGTCATCTGTTGCAAATAACTAGCTGCTTTTATTATTGCTTTTACTTTTACTACTTCAACCACCTTCTTTACTTCAGCCAATTAAAAAGCTTCTATACTGTAACTGACCTGCTAGAAATATCAGTACAAGACTATCAAATGATATTCTATCATCCTTCAAATGAACACAAGTGATAGTGCACTGCTAGACATATAGTGTCTAGAAAAAGAAGTGAAAGTGAAAGTTAGAATGTGTCTTTTTGAAATAAGCTGTGCCATGGGTTTTGTAGGTCCTCTCCAGCTAGTGATCAGTTTTTCTGACAAGGGTATGTTAGTGGTGTCTATGTTCTGTACAGGACTTCCCTTGTTGGTGAGATTGATTCTGTTGATGTTCAGATTAAACATCTAAATGTCAGTGGCTATTGTTAAAAGACAAGAAAAACTTGAGCCGGCTGGTAACTCTAGGAGATTGCAGTATTTTGGGAGAGAAAAGCTGGGCAAAGTGTTTTGTTTGTTGGATCTTAGAGACAGGCATAAGGGTAAAGGAAGAGAAAAGGAAGATATTGAGCTTGAGTGGATAGAGGTATGCAGCTAAATAGTTCAGGAGTACAGAGGCCATTGTGGTAACGATAGAAGATGCAGAAAGAAGGAATAGCATATCTGTGAGCTTGTGGTTAAAGGATGCTGGTAGGTGAACTGCTGCTGACACAAATACCTAGAAATAGTAACATAATTTTCCAGAAAACACATTGCCATATTAAAAAAATGAAGGAAGGACAGGGATAATGGATTTAAAAATGTGCTGTCTTTGAGAAAAAGCTGAATGTTCACAACTAGAACTCCTTTGGTTACAAGCCTGATGATCTGAGCTGACTTGGAGTTAACAACAACACCATCTATCTCCTCCCCGTATAACAATAACAACAAGAACAGTGTTATGATGTGATGAAGTAGCTTCTACATAGTTGTACCATTGACTGGAAACTAACCAAATTTACCTCAGATAATGCTCAAATATCTTGAATAAAAAGCAAGAACACATTAAGCAATGCAGTCTTAGATAACCCTACCAAAGCAGGTTAGTCACAGCTGAAATATCTTTGATCATAGCTCTACTCGAACAAGGCTGACCGAGGGTTAAACAATTATTTCAAAGTCTCTGTGGTGTTTATGACCTGCTAGAAATAGTAGCCAAATCTCTTTCAAATTACAGACTACTGTTTTGAAAAGTGTACATTTTAGATTGGATACTGTATCTTTGATAGAAATGCAATTGCTGAGAAAATAATAGGATGGTCATGTTTGGAATGTATTTGATCATAGGTTTGCTTAATCAGGAGTGCAAACCTGGGACTAAACAAAAACAACAATAAAAACAACATCACTAGTATTCTAGGACATTGTGTAACAGTGTATTGTATTTTATATTATTTGTTAAATTCATTTCAGGAGGTTGTGAACCTTTTTGTTACTGGAAATGCTGTATCCAATGTATTTGACAACAAGATGGAACTGGATTCTGGCACAGAGAATGTAACAGTGCTAAGAGGTATCCAGCACCCGAGTGATATTGGGTTCCTGTCATTGTTTGAGCATTACAACAACACCAAGGTAAGAGATTTTGTTTACACATTTTCATTACATTTGTATCTGTGGTGTATGCGTGTGAGTAGAAGTAATCATCTTACCTCGTTTGCCTTCCTTTGCACGAGTCTGTCCTGCGGTATCCGATCCTCACGGCTGGTCCGACCCGAAGAACGCTAGAAATAGCAGCTGCTTCTCCCCACACCTAGACGATCGCTTGGCACGTCCTCTCGTCCCAACAACCCTGTTCGAAAAGGGCATGAAATCCTGATCGAGGCTCCCTCTGCCCTTCTTCCTCTTCTGGTCAGCTCGCCGTTCCGGTCAGCGGTCAGCTCCCCAGTTGCTGACGTCATACCACAGTATCATTATCATCATCATCATCATCATTTAACATCCATTTTCCATGGATTAGACGGTTTGACTAGAGCTGGTAAGCTGGTAAGCTGCATCAGGCTCCAGTCTGTTTTGGCTTGTTTTCTATGGCCAGATGCCCTTCCTAACACCAGCCACACCACAGAGTGTACTAGGTGCCTTTTATGTGTCACCAGCACCGCTAAGGTTTATGTATCATAGGCACCGGCCACAACCATGATTTCATTTAGCTTCATATGTTTTCTCAAGCACAGTAAATCGCCAAAAGTCTTGGTCGCTTGTCATCACCTCCATGACAAGTGATCCTATAATGCTTATTGTTTATAGTTCTTGATTGTTTAACTTTATACTCTCCTGGGGAAAAAAAACTTTCATTTTGGCTGAAATCTGAAGATTCTTTATACATGACCAACATTATTGCACACAGGCAGTCATAATCTATGTCAGTTGTTGAAGAATTATTGATGTTGGCAAGCCAGTATTTGCTGCCCACCTCATCTTGCATCTTTGATTCTCCATCTCATCTGCCTATTGTTGATTCTACTGTCTTTTGTCCATCACTCCTAAGTTCTCCATCTCTCATTTTCCACCACTTATACTGATCAAATTGCTCTCATCACTCTGAGTCCATCGCTCTTCACTAGGTTTATGTATCATTTTATATCATCTCCTTTATCAATACACTCTAAGTTTCCCCTTCTGTACAGCAGGTTATCACACTCTCTTTTTGTCACTTCTATTGCCACTCATTTATCTTGTTGCCCATTCTTACTTTTGTCCACTTCTGCTTTTACAAATCACTCCCCGCCACAAACGAACTCCTCAAGTAACCCTGCTGGTTTTTGTAGTCATATTTCTTGATGTTAGTATTTTTGGCAGTTATTTTTTTTTTATCAAATGATCTTCCTGCTTTGTCAATCTTTCATTTGATTTCTACTTCACATTTTCTGTCTTCTGATAGCATACATCTCAGCTTTATTATCTTTAGTGACAGTTCAACAGGCTTTGCTTCAATTGTAATATTTACATCTGATTGCATGTATTTCTGATATATTATCTTTAGTGTCAGTTCGACAGGCTTTCCCTCAATCTTAATATTTATCATTGGTATTTATTGTTGCTTGCTGATTACCATCGATTTTGTTTTCTTTACATTAATTTCTGTTCCATAGAGCATTCTTTTGTTATTAAAGTGGTTATAAGGTTCTGTTGAAACTTAATAAGACAATTTATCCTGCATATATAAAGTTGTTGATGTCCATACCTTCTATTGATGCTCCTGCCATGAACTCTAACATCCCTGAAGCTCTTTTCAGTGTAGATATTAAATAGGTTAGGGGATAATACACAGTCTTGCCTGACTCATTTCCTATTTTCAAATTCTGAAGTTTTTCTCCAGTCAAGTTTTACCATTGCTGATTGCCCCCAGTACATTTTTGTTATTGTCTGGAAATCATTCTCATTTGTTCCAAATGCTGATATATGAGGTCTGAACAAAAAGTATTGGGACTGGTGTTAAAAAAAGGCAACTATAGCACATAGAAATTTGGCATTTAGTCTCCTTTGAAGTAGACCCCTTCTGAAGCCACACACTTTATCCAGTATCATTTCCATTAAGGGAAGCATTCCTGGAACTCCCATTTTGGGATAGTAAGCAATACCTTGTCACATTCTCTTGGATTTCTTCCACGTCTTGAAATCTTGTTGAATTCTTCCACTGCAAAGACTGAGCCTTGGTTTCTGGGTGATAGACCTATGATTCATCACTTGTTATAACCATTTTGAAAAGGTTCCTACACTGCTGAATTCTGATCTTTTTGAAATGACCACACTCAACACATATTACTTCCAAGTACTGCTATAAACAACAGAAGTGAATGAGAATGTTATAGATTAATGTGCATGTGCAACAGAGTTCAAAATCAGTCTGTGTCAAACTGCTTTACTGTGTGTACTTTAGCTCTGTTACCATAACAACAGTCCTGGTACTTTTTGATCGTACCTCATTTCTGTATGTTTTACCTTGTTAAATGCTTAGTTTACTCTATAGAACATTTATATAAAACATTTATATCTAGAGCTCTTTCACATTTAATTGTTAGATTAGATATTCCTTCATGAGTTCCCTTTCCCAGTCTGAGAACCACTCAGCAGTTGACTTATTTCATCATTTATTCTTGCTGTAAATTGGATAACCTATAGTAGTAAGGCTAATGAGTCAGTTGTTATGTGGCCACTTTCATATAATCAAAAAGTTCACCCTGGGCCATGGTCTCATTAGGCCAATTTCATGGATTCTGTCATGTACATATTCTACCCACTGGATGGGACACCAGTCTGTTGCAGTATTACTCATTTTTGCCAGCTGAATGGCAGCATGAAATGAACTGTTTTGCTAGTTCAGGAATCAAAACATTAGTCTTATATACAAGAGTGCAACACCCTAACCACTAAACCATGCACCTCAACACTTTCATATATTACATAAGTCTTTTATTAGATCTAAGTTGATTTTAGCCAGTACTTTTAATACTGTTACTGGTATTTTTGTCTGTCCTTATTGACAATCCATATTTCACTTTACTTTATTGCCCTTTCTGCTTTTTTCATTTCAATTAACAGATTCAAAATTTGGCATTGCCAGTCTCTCTTCATTATTGTACAGTTCTTTTATCTATTCAACTCATCTAGATGCAATCTAGTCATGATCAAACAGTATGTTTCCATTGTTGTCCTTAATGTTATCTCTTAGTCTATTCATCTAGTTCTCTTTGTGATCTCATTTATCTTATCTTACATTACTTTAGATTTATGTTGTCCATTAAGTTTTTCAGCTACTTGACATTGATCATCCGGCCATTTTGTTTTGTTTCTCTGCTTTCAGAACAGATCTCTTTATTAGGGTGTTATATCTATCTTGATAATTTTTTCTTGTATTTTTTTCTTCTTTCTATTTTAATAAAATTTCATCAATCATCTATTTTTCTGTTTTTTTCCTTTTCACTTATAGGTATCGTTTTCTTTACTAATGTTTACTTGCAAGTTTTAATTTCCCTTCAGTTTATCCTTTGTTATAGGTTTCTTGTATGTTTTCTTTATGTAAACATTCCTATTTGTTTACATCAGTCTTCTGTTTATATTCTGTCTGATTTACCAAGTTTAAGTTTTATTGTTCTCTCTTTTAACTATTTTCATTTTCTTAACTTTCGTTTGTGATTTCTGCTATGACTTAATTATAATGTGAACCTATGTCTGCTCCAGGGTATATTCTTTAGTAAATTTTGCTTTTACTAAACCATTGGTTTATCAGTACATAGTCCTTTTAATCTTAAGTTATGTCACCTGAACTCTTCCACATGCATACTTTTCTTGGTAGTGATGGAATAAAATTTTGGTCTCTGCTAAATTGTTTCTTTGACAAAACATCCATCAGTCACCTACTTCACCTGATCCTTGTAGACCTGTTCTTTGACAGTGTTTTTTCTGCCAACTTTTGCTTTAAAATTTCTCATAATAATTTTTTTACTCCTTCAAGTGGCTGAAACCAAGATTACTTCCTAGCTATGGCTTTAAACGGCATCCAACACTAGAGTTCAAGGTTGGGAAGCCCTAGATATTGAGAAGAAGGCAATTATCTGCTAGCTGACACTATTCTCACTTCTGTTGTGATTCAGAACAGTAGCACCTTCAAGGATTTCAGATTAAACTGCATTATTAAATCACTTTAACCAAACATGAGGTCTTATAATGTGGAAGTAGCTAGTAACCAGGTATGGTCAAACAATGACTGCTACCTTACAGGAGGAATATATGTATATATTTTAAATGTTTCACAGAAACACAACAAACAGAAAATTTGTAGCTAATTCCACATCAGTCAATGTCCAAAAGATCTTTACAATTTCATGCCTTTAATGTTGATATTGTTCACTTTTGGTGGTGCCAGCGATGGAAAGCCACTTGGAATAGCTAATGGACGTACAAGGACCATGACTAGAACAAACACAACAGAGTAAAATAATAATATATATACAATGAAAATTGGCCATATGGCCTCAAGACAAGCAAATATGGGGTAACATAAAATTAAATATAAAAATGTCCAATAGAATTGGAAATAAGGAGATGGAAAGAAAGTCAGAATGAAGGATGAAGTAACAGATCTTGTAGAAAGAGAGTAGGAGCGTGGGAAAAACATGACTGACTGAGTCGGCCTTGGCGGAATCTGAACTCAGAATGTAGCGGCAGATGAAATACTGCTAAGCATTTCGCTGTTTCCAATGTAATAAGAACATCAAATATTCCTGGTTGATATAGTGCTTTATATTTCTAGTTCCTAAATATAAAAGCTTGTTCCCTAGTTTTCAGAGGAGCACTATCAGACAGTTACTTACCATTGAATTTAAATCCGTGTAACTTTGATGACAACTGGGAATTTCTATGAAATAACCTGCTTAGGCTACCAGTCATGTGGCAGGAGCAATGTTCCAACCAAACCATAGATAACTTGGTGGTGGAATGAGAGAGTCATAGCACAATCGATCCATTACAGAGTAGCCCTTAGTGAAATGTAGCTTGGCTTTGTGACTGAATGATATACTACAGATGCAAATCTTCTTAGTGAGGCAAGAGCAGGCGAAATTATCATCATTATCGTTTAATGTCCGCTTTCCATGCTAGCATGGGTTGGACGATTTGACTGAGGACTGGCGAACCAGATGGCTACACCAGACTCCAATCTGATTTGGCACAGTTTCTACAGCTGGATACCCTTCCTAACACCAACCACTCTGAGAGTGTAGTGGGTGCTTTTACGTGCCACCGGCACGAAGGACAGTTATGCGGTACTGGCAACGACCATGCTCAAAATGGTGTATTTTACGTGCCACCTGCACAGGAGCCAGTCCAGCGGCACTGGCAACGATCTTGCTCGAATGACTTTTCACAAGCCAGGAACACGAAGCTGCGGCACAAGTGCCAGGAAGGTGACGCTGGTAACGATCACGCTCGAACAGTGGTGCCAAAATCAAACCACTATTCCTGGCATTCATTTACTTCGAAAGGGCGTATGAGAGGGTACCATTTAGTAGTCCCTAAAGAAACTTAACATAGATGAATGGCTTATGAGGGCTATACAAGATATGTACAAAGATGCAGTAAGTGAGATTCAACAACAATTTCAGTGATGAAATTAGCATGAAGATAGGAACACATCAAGGTTCACTTCTTAGTCTCATTCTGTTTGTCGTAGTCCTATAGGCTATCAGTAGAGTTTAAGACTAGCTGCGATGGGAACTCCTGCATGCTGATGATCTCTTTCTCAAAGAGTGAATCTGTGGTGGAATTAGAGATTTAATTCCATGCATATAAACTAAGCCTGGAATTGTGAGGCCTCAAGTTAAAATTAACTGAGGCTAAGGTTTTAGTTGGTAGGAAAGAAAACAGGTAGAATTATTATTTTCAGCTATAAGTACAGAACCATGTGGCTGTCTGCTTTTGCAACTTTCAGGGGTACAATCAATTAAATCAAGCCAGCTAAAGCATACCTGTGAGTTCAAAAGCTTAAGTATTGAGCATTCTCAGAAAAGGAAGTAAAATAAAAAACAGATTTTAGTTTAAAAAATTAGTTTTGATAATTTCTGAAATAAAGGATAATGGTACATATTGATAACTCTTTCTCTTTCACTTGTTTCAGTCAATTGACTGCGGACATGCTGGAGCACTGCCTTTAGTCGAGCAAATAGACCCCAGGATTTATTCTTTGTAAGCCTAGTACTTATTCTATCAGTCTCTTTTGCTGAACTGCTAAGTTACGGGGACGTAAACACGCCAGCATCGGTTGTCAAGTGATGTTGTGGGGACAAACACAGACACACAAACATATACACACACATACATACAAATATACATATATACAACGGGCTTCTTTCAGTTTCCGTCTACCAAATCCACTCACAAGGCTTTGGTCGGCCCGAGGCTATAGTAGAAGACACTTGCCCAAGGTGCCACACAGTGGGAATGAACCCAGAACCATGTGGTTGATAAGCAAGCTACTTACCACACAGCCACTCCTGCGCCTAATTATAATATATTTTATTACTTTATTTCGTTGAACCTTTATATTTTTGTATTTTGTTAATATGCTACATATTTCTGTTGCAGGTTGGTTCTTACTATAAGAACCCAAAATATCCGATATGGATTGTTTGCAGTGAAAGTCATTTCACTGTGCTGTTTTCAATGAGTGACTCACTTGTGAAGGACAATAAGGCAGAGAAGTTTGATCTTTATTACTATGATGGGCTTGCCAAACAGCAGCAACCTATACGGCTCACCATTGGTAGGTATATGAATTGCTGGAGAAGGAAAGGTGACAATGGTGGTGGTGGGGGAGGGGAGGAGGAGGAGGAGGAGAAACTGTGTGGATTTAGTTGTTCTTGTAGTTTTTTTTCTTGCATAAACAGCAATTTTTATCACACGAGTGTTGACTGAAAAGTTCATAGGCTAACCAAGACACTCTCATAGAATGTGACCAAATGAGGTTTATTTTTCAGCATAGTCCCCCTTGCAGTCCACACACTTCTTCCATCGGTGTTGCAGTGCTTGGATCACATTGGTGAAGAAGCTCTCATTGTGTTAGTCAAAAATGTCATCAACAGTAGAAATGTCTTCACCATCACAGTGACACTGGCTCCCAGCCAGTGATGTTTCTGTGTTGGCTAACAGCTGATAGTCTGATGGAGCCAAATCAGGAAAATAGGGAGGATTATCAACCAGTTCAAAGCCACAATCACTCACAGCAGCCATTGAAACCAAGGACTCTTGTGCTGGAGCATTGTCTTGATGAAACAAGACCCCTTTCTTCAGTTTTCCTAGGCATTTGGTCTTGATAGTCTTTCATAGCTGACTCAGCAAGATGGCATAGTATTCTCCAGTTATGATGTGGCCCTCTTGTGTTTATTGTAAATGAGTGTTACTGCCATACAAGCAAAGTCAGTCATTTCGAATATTCTACAAAGGCATTTCTGGTCATGGGGAAGTTTTACCATGCTTGAAAAGGGTGAAGATTTGTGACATGAAAGGCATCTGGCTATAGAAAATCTGCCTCAAAAAACTCTATCTGACCCAAACAAGCATGGAAAAGTGGATATTAAATCATAATGATGAGCATAATTATGATGACAATGTGTCAAATGAGAAACGACATTAAATTAAGTGTCACGTTAATGGAAGTCTCCTTTTGATAATGTAGCTTTGGGCTACTTTATTGTAATTGCCAACATCCCCAATAAGGCAGATAAAATAAAATAGCTTCATTGTATTAAACGTAAATGTCTGTATTAGCTAATTATAAGACAAATTGATGGAGCCTCTATATTATATCTCAAGATGACAGACATAACACCCACATCACCTTCACATGAAACCTTATTGACTTTTGTATGTATGTGTGTATGTAAGAGCTAACAAGAGAGGCATCTAAATTGTAGCAACTATACTTGATGGAAATGGCATCCAATTCTGTCTTAAATTACAGCCCTCTTATTTCAGCTAATGTGGGGCCTCCACATGATATACTTAATAGTCAAAACAGAAAACAAACTCCCCTCAAACTATATATTATAATTATTATTTACCATCTCACAGAGAGATTTTGTATAAAGCATATTTTGTTATATACAAAAAATTTTATTTCGTTTTTGGATTTGGTTTGTAAGATTCATCATCATTTAACGTCCGTCTTCCATGCTAGCATGGGTGGGACAAAATTCTCTATGTGAATTCGTGTGTTGAAGCATATTTTATTGTCTGGGGTGGGTCATTCTCTTTTAGTGTTTTATTATTTAATGCACTCACTGGTTCAATTTCCACTCAGTTATTTATTTTTTCTAAAATTTTCATTGCGTCTTGCAACCTTTTCAATAATCGTTGACTCTATCTATTATCAGAGCTGTGTTCTTTTTGCTTGTCTGTTTGTGTGCATGTGTGTGTGTCAGTGTGCATGTGTATACACATATGTATGTATGTATGTATGCATGCATGTATGTGTATGCATGTATGTATGTGTGTATGCATATATATATATATATATATATATATATATATATATATATGCCTGTGTGTAAATTTGTATGTATGTATTCTGTATATTCTTGTGTTTGTGTGTTTGTATATTTGTATGTATGCATGTGTGTCTGCATATGTATCCTTGTGTGTGTGTATGGTCATGTGTTTCAGTCTTCATTTGTGTATGTATGTGTGTGCTTGTCTGTCCATATTACTTGTGTACATATCTATCTATTTATCTATCTGTTTACTTACATATTCATTTACCTACACACACACACACACACACACACACACACACACACATATATATACATCAACATAACAGCCTACTAACAACTCTACCTGTGTATATACAAAACTGTGAGTTTTGAGGTATGGCTACCTTCTATGTATTTTTCCTATTTAGTACTGGGGATGTTTCATTTATGAGGATGTACTCCTGTATTTGTCTGAGTGTTGGGTCCTTCGGTGCTTGGATAAAATATAGATGTCAAGTTGACCCTGTGTGCCTCCATGTATGTCTTTGGCATGTTGGTAAAATATGGAGAACTGTTTTTTGTCTCAAATGTGCATTTAGTCTCTCTGCAATGCTTCTAGATGTTTCACTTATGTATACCATGTTCTTCTCTTTACAAGCACCCTCTATGCACCTTATGCTGTAGACTACATTTCTAATTCTACAGTTAATGCCAGGGTTAATCTTGCATGCATGAATATGCAGAATATGTACATGCATACAAATGTACACATATGCATACACACATACATGCATACACACACATACATGCATACACACATACATACATATATGTGTATACACAGGCATACTGATGCACATGCATGCACACAAACAAACAAAAAAGACACAGCTCTGATAATGGACAGAGTCAATGACCATTGAAAAATTTGCAAGATACAAAGAAAATTTTAGAAAACATAAATAAGTAAATGAGTGGAAACTTTACTGGTGAGTGTGTTAAATAATAAGGCACTAAAAGAGAATGACTCTCCTCAGACGCAATAAAAAGTATAATGTTTTATTTCAATGTTTTAAACTTTTGAAAAGAGCTGAGTATTTTATCTTGACTTGCGTTCTCCATTTTATAGAGAGAATGAAAGGATGAGGACAAGGGAAAGCAATCATGGGAGGAGAAATTAGAGAGAATTGGAATAACAGGTGATGGAGAATGAGACCGGTATAAGTTACAATGAGAAAGCACGAAGAAATAAAACAGCATAGTCTAAACGCCCTTGATGTTTTATTTTGTCTTTTAATATTTTATTTTTGGAATTTGATCAGGACTTTTAGGTACCTCTTTAAGTTTAATAATTCGAACAGAATTAGGTCAACCAGGATCTCTTCTCAATGATGATCAATTATATAATGTTATTGTTACAGCCCATGCATTTGTAATAATCTTTTTTCTTGTTATACCTGGAGTCTCCTGATAAAGAGAGAGGGTGAGAGAGAAAGCAAAAGAGAGAGGGAGAAAGGGAGAGGGAGAGAACACAAAAGTAAAAATCAGAGAAAGAAGATTAAACAGAAATAAAGGGTAACAGCATTTTTACTGTAATTCTGACTTAAGTGACAATACAATGATATTCTATTTCATTGATCAAATAGTTTGTAATGTGTTTGAGAATGAGCATATTTCTCCATCATGTTATTTCTATACTACTAACAGATATTGTTTGATCTGCATCTCCAAAAGAGAATAGCTGTACATTTGTAAAAATGATGCAGAAGGAAACACCTGTTCATTGTAGCTCTACCTGACAGAAACAGCAGCGAAATGTACCACAAATTGCACCTTACACTCTTATTTTTGTATATAATGGGAGCACCTCTACTTAATTGCCATACCTGCTAGGAATAGCAGCCAAATCTCCCTTAATTCATAAATCACAGTCATGCATTTCTTCATATATAAAGCCAACAAAGGGGTATCTACTCTGTATCCTGATCTGATATAAACAGCAAACAATTCTCCCTCAAACTTTGTTCTACTGTCTTATGTATGCATGTTGTTTTAATACCCAGTCATCATTTTGTACCTCCATTAGTGTACAGCGTGTCCCAAAAGTCACTGAGGGGTTTCAGTTTTTAACAACTTCCTTAACTTTACAAATAAATGCATGAAATTTTGATACAATGTAAAAGACATAATGGAAATTAATATACATTAGTCAAATTTTGCAACACCACTACATCACATATGAAAAATAACATTACTTAAATGGCAGTCATTTTTGGCTTTGCACACCTGTGCTTTTTCCAAAACTTGCACCATAACACCCTCAAGAGTTTCAGACCCTACTTCTCTGATTTCTCTATTGATGTTCTTCAGTTGCACCAGGGTCTCTGGTTTGCTGATGCAAACCCTTTCTTTCAGGTATCCCCACAAGAAAAAATATGGGGTAGTCAAGTCTTGGGAATGTGAAGGCCAGTTGACATTGCCTTAGCAGGAGATTATTCTCTCTCGAAAGCACTGCCGTAGCAACTGCATTGTTTCCTTTGTGGTACGAGCAGTTGCCCCATCTTGCTGGAACCATGTGTGAGGTCTACTTTGAATGGCTGGGTGCAAAAAGGTCTCAATCATGGATACCTGAAAATGAGGGTTTACATCAACAAACCGGAGACCATGGTGCAACTGCAGGAGAACATCAATAGAGAAATCAAAGAAGTAGGGTCTGAAACTCTTGAGGGTGTTATGGTGCAACCTTTGGAAAGAGCACAGGTGTGCGAAGCTGAAAATGGCTCCCATTTAAGTGATGGCATTTTTCATATGTGATGCAGTGGTGTTGCAAAATTTAACTTATGCATATTAATTTCCATTATGTCCTTTATATTATATGAAAATTCTATATATTTATTTGTAAAGTTAAGGAAGTTATTAAAAATTGAAACCCATCACTGACTTTTGGGACACCCTGTATATACACATAATGATTACTTCTTGTCAGATGATAGCCATCTCACATTCAGCCTGATTGTTCTGATTTACTTTCATCCTTGCATGTGCATGGATATGACTTTGCACACCATCCATCCATCACCATAGGCCTTTAAAAAGTACAAAACAGATAAAGAAATGAATTGTTAGTGAGATGTCTGTACATCACTGGATTTAAGTAACAAAAGCTTCTACAACATTCCCCCCACCCCGTTGCCATAGTTGGTTCCAATAAGAAGCATTGTCAAGATGACTGGTACTATTTTGATTGCAAGTTTTATAGTAGAATGTCTTTTTCCTAGAAGAGCTGCCTTCCCCATGGCTTTATCAAAAATAATAGGAGCCTTGTCCACTGCCTGGGAAATCTATTTCACCCAGAGATGAGACCCTGGCAAGAACTACTGTTCCAAGTCAGGACAGACCTAGGAGTAATGGTTCATGAGAGGAGACTCCATGCAACCTACAGCACTGAAGCCTCATCACCAGGTGCAGTTTAATGTAGTATCAAAGAAATATATATATTATGTGGTAATGCTTTATCAAGTAGAAAAGCTCTCAATCAGCTGAGAGAGTAAAGATAATCTTAAAATAAAAACCCACAAATCTTGTAATTACAGCTACCTAGGGTTTCTTGGCTACAATAATAATTTATTCTGCCATTTATCAAGCTGTAAACAAGACCATACTAGCAAAAGTAATGTTTTACAAAACTAGATACCCTTCTTGTCACTAACCCTTGCTGTTCTTTAAGTAAAGGATCTCATATTTCACAAGTCTTTGAAAGTACAGTGCAAGAAGAAAATACATGTGGATCAGTTAATTACGATGTTATACAACATATTCCTTTCGCAGATTGATGCACTTATTGCAGCAGTCCTTCAGTTTTTCTAAGCCCTATAAAAGAACTCAGAAGGTATCAACCAGGCATTTCATGATACCCTTAAAGCCAGGAACTGTTCAGCGCATGTACATATAAAAAAGGTTCGACTGACACAAAACTCTTTATGATTTAGCAGGCCTTGCATGGAATTTTTGTGTTTTATCACAAATATCACCCTGAAGAGACTCATATGTATAAATGTGAATTTTTATAAATTCACTAAAGGATTTAGCAAGGCCTGCTAAATCATAAACAAACCATCACTGGTTCCGAAGCATGGAATTTTTGTCTGTTTTATGAACAAATATTACCCTGAAGAGATTCATATGCATAAATGTGAATTTTTATAAATTCACTAGTGAATATGAGTCAAAACAAATTGTCGGATGTATATTTGTTTTAATTATTTGTCATATTATGTTATATTATATTATATCTTTTTATAGTATAGTTATATAATATTATAATGTAATTAGATTTTTAATATATAAATTGTATTTCTCTATTTCCTTTTATATATATATATATATATATATATGTATATATATATATATATATATATATATATATATATATATATATATATATATATATATATATATATATATATATATATATATATATATATGTATATATATATATATATATATGTATATATATATATATATATATATATGTATATATATATATATACATACTTACTTACATACATACATGCACACACACACAAACACACACATACATACATACATTCATACATACATACATATATACATACATATATACATGCATGCATGCATGCGTGCAGTTGTTCATTCATTCATCCATTCACAGATTGATGCTAAGCTCAGCAGATTTGAAGGAGATACAAATATATATTTCTAAAGTGAGTTGTTATTTTAGATGATAATTACTGAGGATGTTGTTTTTGTTTTTCTAATTTCGTTTGTAGACATAAGCAATCCAAACTTCAAGACACCATCTGATGATGACATGGTACCTCCACTTGACTTGTGCATTCGGACAAAGTAAGTTCATAAAATAGTCAGCATTTTATTTTATTGCCATCATTTTCTGTTTGATGGATGGGCTGTAGCCATAACCTTTGCAGGTCATTATAAACTGGTGAAGTTAAGGCAATCAGAGGAAGAAACATTATACATGTATATATGGTGTGCGTTGGATTTGTGTGTATGTGCATGCATACTCATGTCTGATTATGTGTGGATCACTCTAAGAATTTTACTTCCCACCAAGATAATTCTGATTTCATTCCCACCACATGGAGCCTTGGGCAAGTGTTTGCTACTACAACCTCAGGCTAACAAAAGTCCATGTGAGTGGATTTGGTAGACAGAAACTGAAAGAAGGAGGTGAGCTGGCAGAAACGTTAACACGCCGGGTGAAATGCTTAGCGGTATTTTGTTTGCCACTACGTTCTGAGTTCAAATTCCGCCGAGGTCAACTTTGCCTTTCATCCTTTCGGGGTCGATAAATTAAGTACCAGTTACGCACTAGGGTCGATATAACCGACTTAATCCATTGTCTGTCCTTGTTTGTCCCCTCTGTGTGTAGCCCCTTGTTATACCCAGTTTTTCTCTCACCACATTTGTACTATGTCATTCATGCACACTTACATTATGTATCCAACAGAGCATAGTTGCTTCATTTCTTTCTGGTCTTCTGCTTTATTTCCAAGTAGCTTCACAGTTCTAACACAAGCTTTGTGCCTTCTTTCCATGTGTTACAAGCCTGTGTCTTAGCCTTTATCACCCTATCAACCATATCATTTCTCCTCCACATTACTTTCAAATTGATGTCTGATCTGTAACCCCAAGCAGGTTATTTCATAGATATTTCCTGTTGTCATCTATGCTACTGGTGTCTAAATCTTTCTCCCTATAGTCATATACATTGGTGTGGAGGTGCATGACTTAGTTGTAAGGGTGTTGGCCTCATGAACATAAGATTGTGGTTTTGATTCCTGGATTGAGCAATGCATTCTGTTCTTGAGCAGAGCACTTCATTTTACATTGCTCTAGTCCACCCAGCTGACAAAAATGTGGTGGAGAGAGATAATTTGGTGGCTCAGTGATCAATGTAAAATGTGGACGGAGATGACAGTATATGGATGAAGGCTTGATATCAAGTTAAATGGTTCTAGGCAGTGAGAAAGATTAGCGGTAGCAAAGAAAAGCTGTATTTAGGGAGATGAGTGGTAGTGGGGATATGTAATCCTGTGACAGACCAGTGTTCTGTCCAAGTGGGGAATCTATACACCAGGAAAATTGGAAACCAGCCCTTGTGAGTCAGCATGACTCGAGACGGTACCTTTATGTTATCAACTATGTACATTGGTTAGAATTTCTCTTAATCTATTCCCAAATATGAGATCTTTTAGTTAGCATATCTCCTTCTTGGTGCCATCTTTCATTTCTATGTCTGACTGCCTCTGAAGTTGTTAGCCACATCTATGCTGCATAGAGCATTCTTTGCTTGGAAAGATTTTGGTATTCACCATAGTTCTTCTTTCTTGTTTCCTGGTGACAATGCCATCTAAATGATTTGTATGTTCACCAGAATGGTAGATGGTGATGTGGTTGGCTGGGTTCCTAAACTGTGAGATGCAAATGGTTAGATTAATTGCATCACAGGACTCCAGGAGCTTTATGTTCTCCACATTTCATATCTATTACCCTCATGTCATGGAAGTCATTGACACATTAGGCAACATGTTTGTTGAAGTTGTCAGTCAAGATAATGAAATCACTGTCAAATGTCATTGAAGTAGTCTGCAGAAGGATCTCATAGAAGCAATCCTTTTGTTATCCTTTCAGGCCTGGCAGAAATAACCACTGGTGTTGAGTTTCCAATAACAAGTCTCATCTTAGTTATCCTATTGCACAAACTGAATTTTTCAGTTATTTAAATCATCCACAAGAATTTATATTGCTGTCTCTTTCTTGCGAAGAGTTTGGCTGAAGAACACACACACACACACACACACACACACACACACACACACACACACACACACACGCACACACACACACACGCACACACACATGTAGATGAAATCATGGCTTTGAGGTTAAGAAGATCATTTCTCAACCACACAATTTCAGGTTCTATTCCACTTACTTCACACCTCTTCTTAGGTAAATGTTTTTCTATTATTGCTGGGTTAACTAGCGCATTATCAGTGAAATATATTGGACAGAAACTGAGTGTAAACTTATAAATGTATGTGAATCTTTGCATATGGTACATATGTCTGTGGGGTGGGCATCAATATCTGTGTTTATCATCACACCTCTTAAAAACTGATGTTCAGTTGAATTTTATATCCTATATCTTACAAGTTTGAGAAAAAGATTGATAACATAATACCAGATTGTAATGACTGTTTGGTTCAGTATGATTGATTAAACACTTAAAAGATTATGTCCCAGCTTAGCTACTGTCCAGTGGATGAAAGTAGTAAAACCATGTAAGGTGGTGAGCTGGCAGAATTGTTAGTACATTGGACAGATGCATGGGTGCCTTTCTTCCGGCTCTTTCTATTCTGAACTCAAATCCTGCCGAAGTAAAATTTTTCTTTCATCTCTTTATATTTAATAAAATAAAGTACCAGTTGAATTTTGGGGTTGATGTAATTGGCTTGCCCACGCCTTTCAAAATTGCTGGCCTGGATGCCTGCAATGGACCAACTGTTCATTGGAGGAAGTTGTGATTTTGACTACATATATTCCTTACAAAATGGGTAATCAGCTTTATGAGTCCTATGGCATGAAAAGAAAAAAGAAACTATCTATCTATGTGTCTGTCTGTTCGTCAGTCTATCTGTCTGTCTGTATATTGGCCTGCTCACCTAGCCAGCAGGGTGTTATCATTCAAATGCTAAAATGATGCTAAGTACATTGTGACCAGTGAGGTGTAACAACCTTCGATAGCCTGGTCAATCACCTGATCATGTGATATATATATATATATATATATATATATATACTCATATGTGTGTATGTCTGTTTGTCTGAGTGTGTATATATATATATATATATACATACATACACACACACATATATATATATATATATATATATATATATATATATATATATATATATATATATATATATATATACATGTTTCTGCCTTTACATTTGTATATATATTTTATGTTCTTGTATGCATAGTGAATTTCAGTTATTTCATTTTTAATGTTTTGTTATCTGATGTGTAAAATCAATTCATATGCATGTATTTATTCCTATATTTCTATATTTATATATAACACACACTATATATATGTGTATATGTGTGAGTGTCCGTATATACATATATATACATACACACACATTCATATTAATATCATTAAATGATGAGAATATCTATATATGAATGCATGCGAATATATATATATATGTATATGTATACACACACATATGTTTATATATATATATATATATATATATATATATATATATATATATATATAGTCTATATATATAGTCTATATATACATAGCGTGTGTGTTAGAGATCAATAGCCTTATGTGTTAGGACAATGCAGTTGTCCAAGAACAGCAGCATTCCAGACTGAATGTATTTATTGTATCTAGTGCAATAAACCATTAAGATAGATGATATTTATTCTATGTGTCTGGAGAGGAAAGAAATTAATTTTGTAAATGGTGACTTTCCTATAGAAGACATTACAGAGAAGTAAAATGTTGCATGATGGGAAATTCAGCCTTATCCTTAGGTTAGCGAACTTAATGTGATTAATTAAAAAAAAATGCAAAAAATAATAACAAAAGAAAAATAGGAAATGGTACTATAATAAGACAAAATTAGGCTAACTTAACCAATGAGATACAAAGATCATTTCTTGGAGTCTTATCTACAACCAATTTCTATTTTCAGGTGGCATAATGCCCGAATAGACTGGAACTCTACAGAACCTTTGCTCTGAACTGTCTTTCCTGAAAAAGCAAATCATTTTTATCGTAACAAACAGTTTGCTGTGAATTCAAGCCTATATATACATACATACATATATATATATATATATATATATATATATATATATATATATATATATATATATATGTATGTATGTATATATATGTACGTATGTATACATGTTGATATATATGTGTGTATATGTGAGTGTATGCATGTAGTGTGTTTGTATGTACATGTGTGCTTATCTATATGTATGTGTATTTGTATATTATATATACATATGTATATATAAAGGTTTATATGATTTTCTGTGAAAATTTGAGTGCTGTGTGGTTAAAAAAGTCAACAGGAATTCTATAATATTTAGTAAATTTAATAGTTCTTTATAATTAAATGAAAATTTAATATAAGCATTTTTGATGAGTTTTTTTATCTTTACTATTAAAAGCCTATAGGTAAGTATATATGAACACACACTAATATATATATATATATGCATATATATACATACATACATATATGTGTTTCTATTATTATTATTATTTTTATTATTATCTCATCATCACTGACACAGACATGCACACTAACTCACACACTGTCTATGCATAGATAAACACATGATCAATTCATTAACCAACTTTATATATATATACACACTGCAGTTAACCTAAACAAATAATTCCTTTTTCTATTTTAGAAGGGTCATGATTTTGTTCTCTTTCGAAATCTCTCATAGAATCCAATTAGACTGCTACAAAAGTTATTTACTCTGGACTGATTCTATGTAACTTTCTGGATTTTTCTTGTTTCTCTTCTTAAACTTTTAATTATTCATTGCTGTTGCAGAAAATCTTGTTTACCACCTGCCTCTTATATGGGTCTCTGAGTTATTGCTTTTCAAGTCTCTGAGCTCTTTGTCATAAGAATCTGAGATGTTATTCATAAGATTGTGTTAGTCATGACGTATTGATTAATCAGTCATTTCTATAATTGATATGGTCTTGAATAATAGTAATATGTTTGAAGCTGGCTTTCTCTTTCATAATACCATTGATGTGTTTTTCTTTGATCAGTCATTTATTCACAGATAGGAATTATATCCTGTCATTACAGATACTTTTATTCGACTGTTTTCTAAGTATTGTCATGCAAGGAACTCATAAATAACCCAAGGTATTGACACATTGATTTTCTCTTTGTGCAAAGGATTGGAAGGTGTGACATCTCCTTTAAACCTTTAGCATTTAAACTGGTCGTATCTGGCTCAACTATACTACTTGCTTTATGTTTAAACCAGCCAGATCCAGCTTCTTATACCTAACCTACAATGTTATTCTAAAAATAAACAATCATGTCATCAAAATCTCAAAACTGTGAGATAATGCATGATTAATTTAAAACAATATGGATAAATAAGCATTGCACTTGACAAAATAATCTGAATACTATTGGGTTAAGCCAGCTTTTCAGAGGCTTGTTTATTTATGAAGCTATTTTTATAAGACAATCCTTGTGAGGCATATGTGCTAATTTTGGCACCAATAATGAGTTGGTAAAGGAGTTCTTGAGACAGTCAAGCATCTATATAGGATTCACAATAAATGTAATGTGCTGATCCATTGTTTGATTAGTTTCTCAGTCAAATTTTCCATCATTTTATGATCTTTTAGTTGAGGTTATCTCAATAGAGAGAGAGAAAGACAGAGTGTGTGTGTGTGTGTATGTGTGATTTGGTTGTTATTTCTAGCTGGATGTGTGATTAGATAGACATTCGATAATTAATTCATAAGTATGTATTTAGATAATGGAGGAGCACTGAGATAAGATGGTGAGTGCAGTTATAGTTTGAATGCCAGTTTTGTTAGCTGCAACTTATGAATCCAGTCTAGTAACAGTTACAAAACCAACAAACAATAAGGTGCTTAGTGATAAACAAAGATCAAACTGATGAAAACATAATGCAAATATCCATCCATCCATCCGTCTATTTTCTCCACCCAACGATTCTTGGGAAGGTTGTGTTGGTAGAGTCCTCAGGCACCTCCTTCATAGGATTTTATCAGAAGCAACCATCTATCTGGATTACCAAGCATGACCAACTGAGACTATGCAAATAGAATGTACAGACTGGTGCAGCCCTTTGGCTTACTAGCTTCTGTCAGACCATCCAACCTGTCACAACATGAATAACAGATGTTAAATAATGATGATGGTGTAAATGTAGACTTTAAATAGCTCAGAAAATTTTAATTTTATTAGCTATAAACTCTTCTCAGACATTTCGATATGTAATCATGCTGCAACTAATTTGTGCATTATTCTGATGCAATTTGACTGAGTCCACTTTACCAGTATTTACTGATCTTACAGAATGCACACTAGAAGTAAAAGAATCGGCATATACAGCACTGTATCTATTAAACCACTTTGTATCAGAGTTCACGGTGTAGATCTTCAACTATAACACATTTTTAAGGTAATTTTCTTTCACCACTGTCATTTTATTCCAAAGCAATCAAATATTTGAATGGCTCAATGGATCTATGGAACATGTTACCTAGTTGTTTCACTGTCTATTGAATCAATGGAGGAGCTTCTACATGGTAATTGACCTACTTACTAGAGGTAACAGCTGAATTCCTACTAATCATTCTATTTTAAAAAGAAATACATTGATTAATTTGATCTAGGTGCAGGAGTGGCTGTGTGGTAGGTAGCTTGCTTACCAACCACATGGTTCCGGGTTCAGTCCCACTGCGTGGCACCTTGGGCAAGTGTCTTCTACTATAGCCTCGGGCTGACCAAAGCCTTGTGAGTGGATTTGCTTGGCGGAAACTGAAAGAAGCCCAATGCTGGTGTGTTTACGTCCCCATAACTTAGCGGTTCACCAAAAAGAGACCGATAGAATAATTACTAGGTTTCTAAAGAATAAGTCCGGGGGTCGATTTGCTCGACTAAAGGTGGTGCTCCAGCATGGCCGCAGTCAAATGACTAAAACAAGTAAAAGAGTAAACGAGTAGAGTTCTCTGAACATAGGGAAATGGCACAGCTGAAATTCTTTGAACATAAATTTGTTTGATTTAGATTGATCTCTAATTAAACGACGATGACAGTCATCTGTCTATGCATCATACTTGTTGTTTTTTTAGCCCTGATCTTCTCAGAGAATGCAGATCTATGGTTAGAGGTCTTCCTGTCATGGCCATTTAGTCCATTTAAGTGTATCCGGACTACATTAACCAAAGTGTCTTTCCTATTTTTAAGAAATTAGTGATTGATTTAAGAGACATTTTGTTTTAACAGATCGAGAGTGATCATGTTGTTGTTCCCTCATTCATTCACCATGTCATTGTAAAGCCACTTGTCAGAGTGGCCTGATGCTAAATGACAACATCAGTAGTAACTATAACAACAGTAATTACTCAAAGCTGTGCCAGTCTTTATTGTTAATCAACAGTCTTGAAAAATTGTGACATCATGTAAAATAGTAGTATTTTATTCTTTCTGTTGGTGACTCAGAATGAACGAGAGTAATACATTAATATCATCATCATCATCATCATCATCATCATCATTATAATCACCATTTTCATCACTGTTACAGTCATCATAACCATCAACATCATCATTGTATTCATCATCATCTTCACAACACAAAAAGAATATGTTTATGTTTATGGCTTTGATAATTGTAAAGCACTTTGATATATTTACTCTCTCTCTCTTTCTCTCTCCTCATATATATAAATATATATATATATATATATATATATATATATATATATATATATATATATATATATATATATATATATATATATATATATATATATATATATATATATATATATATATATATATATACACCTTGCTGTTAACTTTGCCTCTTCAATTCAAATCCAATTACAGTTGATATTACATGCATTGTACCTTCCTGAGATCCATGAGATGATGGAGCCTTGTTCACCATCAGTTTCAATAATGGGCATTCAAATGTTTGATCTATTGGACAATTTACTTGTTAAATTAAAATGCAAGTGGCTGAGTATTCCACAGGCATGTGTAGTTTTTCCATACCTAACAGGTAGTCAAAATGACACACCATGTGTACAATCCATCTGTCAAACTTCCACTACTTAGTTTCATTAAAAAAAACATGTGATGGAACCAAGGCTATGGTAAATGACATTTGCCAAAGATGCTGAAGGATTATCATTGATACAGGTATGGTTTTGTGGTTAAGAAGCTTGGTTTGCAAACACACGGTTTCAGGTTCAGTCTCACTGTACAGCACCTTGAGCAAATGTCTCCTACTGTACTCCTAGACCAATTTGGTAAATGGAAACTGTGTTGAAGCCTGTTGTGTATATATATATATATATATATATATATATATATGTGTGTGTATGTATGCATATGTATGTATGTATGTATGTGTGTTTGAGTGTATTTTTGTTTTTGTGTCTCTCAACACTTGACAATTGGTATTGTTTTGTTTATGTCCCTGTGACTTAATTGTTTGTGCAAAAGAAACTGATAGAATATGTAGTGGACTTAAAAAAAGTAAGCACTGGTGTCGATTTGTTTGGCTAAACTCTTCAGTGCAATGCTCCAGCATGGACACAGTGCAAAGACTGAAGCATGTAAAGAATTAAAGAATGCCGAGCAGTGGGATGAAAATCACAGGACATCATGATTACAAGTGAATGTCTTATCCATTTGGCCATGTCTACACCCACTCTGTGAAATAAGGACTGGTCAAGTAATTGGTTGATTCAACAAATAAAAACCCTTTCCCCATATTGTGCCATAGTCCATCATTATCACCATCACCACTATCATAATCACATACCTGAGCCTATTCTTGTTTTGCTCAGCTGTGGTTGTTGTTGATCATAATCATGAGAAATGATGATTGATGATGGTAAAAAATAAGACTAAAAATAAGTAAAATAAATAAATTTTATTCGTAAAAAATTAAAATTGTTTGCTGTCAGAGATATGCCTAATTTGTAGCGTTAAGCTGCTGCTGTTACTACCACTACAACTATAGTTACTACAAATAATTTATAATTTGATATTTATGCAACATACATGAAAACATCTGAGGTGAACAAAACAAAACAAAACAAACATTTAAATACAAACAAAATAAAATAAAACATTCAATCTTAAAACAGAAAATAATGTTGACCAGACCCAGGAATAAATCAGTCTGTGAAATCAATGATGAAATTTTGTATTATGAGTTAATTAGAACTATTATATAGTAAGACCTCAAGATGTTTTGTTCACAAGTGGTACTCTTATCAAAAGGTTAACCTCCACACAAAAAAGGCTTGTCTCTTAGCATCCAAAATATAAACATTATAAAAAAAGAAGCAATAGAAACAACATTGAAATGTTGCAAGCATACTGTATAGCAGCATTATCTAAAACATACTCATATCATTAAATGATCATATGAGATAGGAAGAAAAAAAAAAACCCAAAAGGAAAAAATATTACAGTAATTACACTAGTAAACGTACAGAGATTTGTAATAAATAAAATTAAGATCCTGAAGATGGATTTAACTGCACCTTTTACTACATTACACGTTGAACATAGAACATCTGAGTTCTCATAAAAAACATACTTGCTACAAAAGGAAAAAAGTGGTCACTAAGGAACCCGTCACATACAAGATATACGAGACCCTACATAAGAAAGATAACCCAACAGGCACAACCGCATAATCAAGAACTCAAGCCAAATTTGAAAATGCTACAAAGCCTATAAATGTGGTAAGAAGTTTGCGAACCACTCTGTGACACCTTGGGCAAGCGTCTTTTACTATAGCCTTAGGGAGCCCAAAGCATTGTGAGTGGATTTCGTAGATGGAAACTGAAAGAAGCCCATTGTCTATATATATGTATGTATGTATATCCATGTGTGTGTGTCTGTATTTGTGTTTGTCCCTTAACACTGCTTGACAATTGGTGTTGGTTTGTTTATGTTCCCCTAACCTAGCGGTTTGGCAAAACGGGCCGGTAGAATAAGAACCAGGCTTAAGAATTTGTTCGACTAAATCCTTCAAGGTTGTGCCCCAGCATGACCGCGGTCCAATGACTGAAAGCAGTAAAAAGTAAAGGATAAAAGATAACCGACCACACATGAAACAAAAAGAAAAAAAAAGTGAAGTCAAACTCCCAAAGATTATGAAACCCATAAAAGCATTCAACCGAATACAAAACCACAATAAACAAATACCGACAACAAACCAAACACAAACACACACACACACATATATATAACATGACATATTGAAGAGAAATCAATAAAGAAAATATAAGAATAAAAGAACGTCATTCGATCAATGAACAAGAATCAACTTTGGAAAGACTTTTTCCTCAAGCTACAAATGAATGAACGTTTCTATGAAATAATGGATAAATAAGGTCGCGCAAGAAACTTTGTTTATAACAAATTGAATTATCTAATTTATTCAATAGCAATAGTAATATGGAGGGAAACTGGACTTGATTCTAATAGGGACAGATTTTCAACCAAACCGTAGAAAGAAAAATGGAACAGAAATTGAGACAGAAGAAAAGATGTATTCTTACTTAGCAAACGAGAAATGGCAAGATCCGACACGAAGAAGAAAACAAATAGATCTAAATGCTATAAAAGTACATTATCATTGAAAAAGAAGATATTGAAAGTTGAAGAAATATGTAGAGAAAGTATAGCAAGAAAAAAACATGCACATAATAAAACGCTCTGGAGAAAAAAAAAAAAAAACGAAGAGTGTCTTCCAGTTCAATAAAGTATTTCAATCAAATACCGAAATTTTTACCGAGACACTAACAACAACAAAAAAAAAAAAAAAGAAAATGAAAAAGACTGTAGTAAATAGCAATGATTAAAATAAAGGTGTGTATGTATAAATACAAATGATATATAAGCATATGCATGTATACATACATATATGTATATACCTACATCTTCATGTATATATAGATGCATATTCGGGTACGTGACGTTAGACAAATGAACGGGAGCATAAAAACAAAACGGACTTTGTTTACAGACAACAGAACGAACACATAGGAAAACAAACAAGCCACTTGGAATTAATCCTTCATCAGCTTAAAAGCGAGACGTAGCTACTATCTCTCCGTCCAGCTTCGCCATTTCACTAGCGTTCAATATCCCACGCGTTTGGCCGTACGGCATTTTAATGTTTTCATTGTCCAATTTTCCCTGTCTTGGTTTGTGTTTGCCACCTTGGATTCCTCTGTTTAGTGAGTTAATCCACTACTCAGGAAGAAACTATTCTAAGAGTGCGTCCTGCCTTATTTTCGAAACGCCTGGTTTTAGAATAGAGGCAGCTGATGAAGGATTAATTCCAAGTGGCTTGTTCGTTTTCCTATGTGTTCGTTCTGTTGTCTGTAAACAAAGTTCGTTTTGTTTTTATGCTCCCGTTCATTTGTCTAACGTCCTGTACACGTATATGCATCTATATATACATGTAGATGTAGGTATATACATATATGTATGTATACATGCACATGCTTATATATCATTTGTATTTATTACATCATCGAACGCACGCGTCCATTTGCAAGTGTGTATGTATAGTTATATTTAACATGTTCATGTGCAGTCAAACATGAAAAGACTTCCACGGTAGAAACTATCTTAGGAGAGAAATTGTTCTTATAGACTGTGTGAGAAAACTTATGTATTTGTGCAAGGAATGGCGTTGTCGGAACGTGTTAAATATCACTGTACAGAGTTTTATTTTAATCATCGCTCCTTACTGTGCCTCTAATTAATTAATCAATTGATTAATTAATTCCAGCTTGACCAAGCTTTACACTCAGTAGCAAATTTATTATATGCTGTTCTCAGTGGGCTACGACGAGAGATTTGGTATCTGTAGTTGATGAAGCGTAACAGTGCAGTACTGTGAGTCCTGTAGTCTGATAACATCATTCATAACCCAGGCAGTTTTTGCAGCGAAAGGTTTTCCACGTTTGAGTGTACATGAAGTGCGCGAACGTGTGAATTAAAATGTGTTGGATATAACTGTACATAGTTTTAAAAAGACTTTTACACTGGAAGATACACCAGTATCAACAAAAATTCAGGTATACTCGGAGAAAATAAGGAGCAATGACAACACATGAAAATATACGATGAAGGGAAGAGATAAGATATAATATGATTCACTTTAACTGACAAGGAACCTACCAACACAATGAGAACTGTAAGTGATTGGTAAGCACTAAAAAATGCATGTCCTCCATTTCTGATTCAAGCAGCTCACCAAGACTTGTAGTTATATGGTAGCAGCATTCATTTAAATTGTAAACAAAATACTATCAACATCTGATCAACTGCTGGAGGGAAATTCTACCATTAATTACCTAAAAACAAAAATCTCAGAGCTACAAAGTTATGATTTATAACAATGGTTCTCAACCGGGGCCTGTATGACCCTTGGGGCTCCATATAAGATTTTGTTTTTAAAATTTATGCGCAATAAATTAGTTATACGTCTACAATACACAAAATATTTTAGCGATTTTTTAAATACAATTCCTAAAAACGTTTAATTATAAAAATATGATAGGATTTTTTAAACATCAAATGACTACGAGGTTCCAACAGAGTAAAACATGAATCAAAGGGATCCACAGGTAAAAAATGATTGAGAGCCACTGATTTATAGCATGGTTACTAATAATATATAAAGCCCTTACATCCTTACTGTACAATTGCTTGATTCCACATATGGAGAGTAATATATGATATGTTACCAGAGGACCAGAAGGGTTCCTGGAAAGGAATACACGACTGCAAATAAATAGTAGCGAACTGAACAATTATACGACGATGATTTGTATGTTCATTCTCAATAAGTTTCAGAAGATTCAAACGTGAATATGCTAACCCTGTTGTATTTCGTCGTTGCTGAACAACTTCTTTTAGGCAAATGTGTATTGAAAACACACTCGATTCATTAGCGTAAGGAGGTTTTGGAACACACGGCGTAAACCTTTGACTGACCAGACACAACGATGTCGAAACAGCAGGTGTCTCAAAGTTATCTTACGCTAATGAATCGAGAGTATTCTGAACACACATTCGTCTGAAAAGAGTTGTTCTATGACAAAACATAGCATCAATTAACATATTTACGTTTGAAATCTGCCGGAAAGTATAAAGAATGAATATGAATATCTTCGTTTTGATTCTCGCAGTTCATTGTGGAAATGACGATTTTTTTTTTTATCGGCCGGCTGATATCAGCATGCATCAGTAAATAATTTGCGGAATTATGAACATGAACTGCAAACACTTATTAGATTCATTAGTCCGTAAATCTTACACTAATGAGCCGAGTGTTATGAACACACATTCGTCTGAAAGGGGAAGTTTTACTCCAATGGCGAAATACAACAGCAATTAGTACATTCACTTTTGAATCTGCGAGAACATATTGAGAACGAATCGTCGAATCATCGTTTTGTCTCTCGCTCTTCATCGTGCACATGACGATTTATTAACAATTATAAAAGACGTTAAAAAAGAGGAAAACAAACCTTAAAAAGACTTGGATTGACTACCGAAAGTTATTTGAAAGCATTTGACACTTTTGGATACTGAAAGAAAACTCTATATCGATAAAGCAATACCATGCCATAACAGAATGAAAAACAACGATATTATTACAAAACAAGGTGTAAATAATTAAAACTAACTTTGTACCTCCCAGAAGAGAAATCTTCCGAGGGGATTAGTTATTCCCTCCCACTCTTTTGCTTAACTCTCTTTTAACAAACCTGTTTATTAAACCAGCACTGGGTACATATGCTTTGGGAAAATTATAAATCACCACGACTACATAGATGACATGAAATTATTTATAGGGTATGGTATCAGATGGAAATGGCACCAAAAATCTTTCATAGATTTATAATGTGACGTGCATACAGGACTAGCCTGGAGACTCAGCCAGCGAGTGTGTGTTCAGCAAGCGCTTGCGGTGAAAAAAAGGGAATCTGTTTGTGGGCCCTTATATCCAGTTTGCCATCGCGAACCTCGTTGTGATTTCGCGCATGGCAAATGGATGCAGGTGAGATCTCGCTCCTGTCTCGGAGATTGCAATGGCTGCCGGCGAAATCTCATCCAATATGGCGCTGACTGCTTGTGCCGCCACAGATTCAACCAAGACAGGAAAATAAGCATAGAATCAGACATATATCAAAGCTATTATAAGAAGTGGAAAATTACTTTAGAACTGAGGATATTAAACACCAAAGTCAGAGAATTAGAGCTGAACCAATCATATAGATACTTAGGAAGGGTACAAATTTATAAAATACAAAACAGAGAAATTAAGGTGAAGAACTATCAACCATCATCATATATCTGTCTGTCTATCTGTATATATATACAAGGTACGATGGGTAAATTGTCACCATTTTATATTTTTGATTTCGCACATGCGCGTTGTTTGTTTTTTATTTTGTCAACTACGCAGTACAGTAGGGTCAGTTGGGCACCATCTGTAAGAAAAACAACAGCATGACGCAATTCACTCTGCCAGAAATTTGGAAATGACATGCTGTACTACTTGGCTTCGCACCGGAAGCTCCAATATGAATATTTCAGAGTGTTTGGGTGTCAATCTGAGGACAGCGCAGAGGATTCAAAAAGAGTTGGATGAGTCAAATGATGATTACGAAGGTACAGCAGCTCGTAAAACTCATTTTGATCTTTCTTATAAGAAAAGAATTCCTGAATTTGTTGGTGAGATCAAGGCCATGATTGACAACGATCCTTCCAAGTCAGTCAGATCCGTCGCCACGGATATGGGAGTGTCTGAATTTGTTATCAGGCAGGTAATGCATGAAGACATTCGGTATTCCACATACAAGAGGAGAAAGGACTAATTTTTATCCTAAGCCATCAAGGCCAAGAGAAAAGACTGCGCTTCAAAGCTTTCGAACAAACTCAAGCATCCACTCCAACCAAACGTGCTTTCGTTTTTATCAGACAAGAAAAATTTCTGCCAGGATCAGAGTGTGAACACAGAACAACCGTTGGCTTGCCGTGTTCCCAAAACATGTACTGAGAGTGATAAAAATCAAACATCCAGCCAACATCATTGTGTTAAGAGTGATCACTAGTGATGGTGACGGTATGACTCCATTCATCTTCCCACACGGCCTCAGACTCAACACGGAGCCCTACATCAAGTGCCTGGAGAAGTTAGTGCTTCTCTGGGTCAAGAGAGTGGCTGCTGGAAGACACTGTGCCTAGCAACAAGGCTCTGCACCATGCCACACAAGCAAGAGAACCCAGTCATGGCTGTCAGACAATTTCTGCGACCACATCACCCCTAACATCTGGCTACCTAACTCCCCAGACTGCAACCCCCTTGATTATTATGATTATTATGTGTGGGGCGCAGTTTAGCGAGGGACCAACAAAACTCCTTGTAACACCAAAGATGAACTGAAGGCAAGGATTATGGCAGCATTCACCAACTTAAACAAAGAGACCGTCCAGAAGAGTTGCAGGAGATTCCGAAGTTGTCTGGAAGCCGTGGTTGAAGCTAATGGTGATTTTATTGAATATATTAACTCTTTAATATTTCAAGATATTTTTATGTAATTTTAATAAATACATCTGTTAAAATGAGATGTCAGTGTTATTTTCATTTTTGCGTAATTTAGAGGACAATTTATTCACCGCACCCTGTATATGTATATATGTATGTATATATATATATATATATATATATATATATATATGTGTGTGTGTGTGTGTGTGTGTATGTATGTATGTATATATATATATATATATATATATATATATATATATATATATATATATATATATATATATATAAACTCAACAGAGAGGAAGTAAACCGCAATGAAAGCCAACAATGGCTGAAAATTTCTAAACTAAAATCAGGAACAAGTTTGATTCAAGCTGTACTAGGTTAATACCTAGCCCAGAACATCTACAAAACCAGAATAGTAACGGAAGGGGAAAGCATCAAACAAAGACAATGAGAGAGCTGTCCACAGAAAAGCAAAATGGTTATAGTTTACTAAGATTGGTGAAAGAGAAAGGAAACTATTATAAAGTGATGTAGACGAGATGCAAAAATAGGTAAGTGGGAGATTGATAGCGTAGAAGGTAGAGAAGAAACAAGCAACTTGTGAGACAGGTTATCAAGCAAGGAAACAGTGAATTATAGAGAGAAATAGAAACATGACACAGGAAACATAACGCAAGTAAGAGTGGGGAAATGAAAGGAATAAAAACAGAAATTAATGACTGAGAAAGGGAATTAGGTAATCTGATAATCGACACATAAAGAGGGGAAGAATGTTTGAGATAAAGAGGGAGAGAGAAAAACATTGATGTGTAATATCGAAGTGTGGGGTTGAGAAATGAAGAGGCGAAGGCAGTTGATTTTGAAGAAGAGATAAAAAAGCCATGCCAATGTATATGAGGCTAGAAATGTAGAGAAGAAATAATGAGTGGATCAATGGAAATAGTGAAGGAGAGTGAGTGATGATAAAAAAGAATATGGATGACTGAAAGAAGACAAAAAATTCAAAACTTCAGAAAAAAAAAAAAATCGGTACTCAGAGAAACACTGACTACAACCTGAAGGTATGATAGTTTGTTGTAGACTGAGACCAGAAGCAAATCTACTCCAAACTAACTAATACGAATGCATCTGCATACACATGTGCATACGCTTGTTTTCCGCTTTCTATCTAATCTCTGTTCTGAGAGGTCAAATGAAAATTAAAGCAGGGAGCTATTAAGCGATCATTCGACACACTATAATTAACAGAAAACGTCCTTTAAAATCACAACCTGCCTTTCTAAAGAACGAAGGACTCATTGGATAATTTATTCCTGTATATACCTAACATACTGATGAGTCCAGCTGGAATGTTCTTTGACCTTAGATATACTTGATCAGCACTGTTCTGTAGTTAAACAACATCACCAACGACAATATCGCTGTCTACTTTCTGTATCTTTTCAAGAAAATCTTTGTTAATAATAAACAGATTTCACTTTATCAAACTGTAATTGTTCTCACGTTATTAAAAACAAAATCTGTTCAATATCTAATGTGCTGTTGTTGTTGCTGATTTGTTTTTTTTTTTAATGCTGTTGTTGGATTATTTTTCATCGTAATCGTCTACAACACAGAAAATGATCATTAAAAAAACTCGAAAAGAATGATTAAACAACAAAAACTAACGCTATAACAATACACAAATCATAATTCAACATCCTCGATGAAAAAATCATGCAGACCGCCCCAAAATAGCTATAGTTTGAGAAAGTGAAAATGATCCACTATTAAAAAAAGACCGCCAACTTTCAAATCATAATTCTCCAATAATTTTAGTATACTCCACTTTCCATTCTCTCTCTCTCTCTCTCTCTCTCTCTCTCTCTCTCTCTCTCTCTCTCTCTCTCTCTCTCTCTCTTATCTCTCCCATAATACATACATACATACATACATACATACATACATACATATATATATATATATATATATATATATATATATATATATATATATATATATATATATATATATTACGGAGATATACTTGTATAGCAAGTGACCTGATCTGAGATCGTGTGCTGGAACGAAAACAATTGCAGCGTGGAGGGTGTTTACAAGCCATTTAAAATAACACATAAAAACCGTTAGATTCACTTCAACATTTAAATTTAATTTGTCAAAATATTTTCGTCGCTTACAGACCACGACCTGTTCACTGAGATGCAGCACAGAACTTTGTCAGTGAACAATTCGCGGTCTCAAAGCGACGAAAATATTTTGACAAATTAATTTTAAATGTTGAAGTGAATCTAACGGTTTTTGTGTTATTTTAAATGGCTTATAAACACCTTCCACGCTGCAGTTGTTTTCGTTCCAGCACACGATCTTAGATCAGGTCACTTGCTATGCAAGTACATCTCCGTAATATATATATATATATATATATATATATGAATTCTTCTGCCCTGTCTGTAACGCCTCCGTTAACTTAGAAATTTCCCTTACCATCTCTCACTCCTCTCTTATCACCGCCATCCATTACAAACCCACAGACTCCTGCTCCTACTTCAACGTCTTGTCCTCCCACCCTACCCATACCAAACTGTCCATCCCCTACGGTCGGCTCTGTAGTGATGAACACTAGACACAGTTCCAACTCATAGCTCGCTGCTTTACCCGACGGGTATACACCCTCGCTGTTATCCAGAACACCCTTGCCTGCGCCCGGTCTGGTGCTCGTGCATCCGCCCTCTCTCCCGCAACCGCCCTCTCTCCCGCAACTGCCCTCCACTTATATGCTTCCCTTCCCCTGCATATTATCCCTACACCTCCAATGTGCCATTTTGACGCGCTTCCGCCAACTCCTATCTACCCCCACCTCCCACATCGTCGCCAGCCTACTCACCTTCAAACGAGCCTTCAACCTAAGTGACTAATAGCTTTCGTCTCCCCTCTGGTACTCAACCTAGCTCCTTCCCTTGCTCTCGTATACGCTGTCTCTTCCTCTCCAACACCACCGTCCTCACCGGTACCGACAACCGCCCCTACCATATCATCGATTGGTAACCTGATGTACTGCACCCCCTGCTCGCTTTGCTACTCCCTGTAGACTGGACAAACCCAGGCTACATTCTTAGCGCCCCCATGCCAACTAACCATCAGAAACATAGAACTTTTTCTGAAGCAAATTTCAGAAATAAAGCTTAATCTAACGAACCCATTATTTTGTTGTTTTTACATGAATCGCCACCCCATTATCGCCAAAACTTTCACATGAATCGCTACCCCATCATCACCCCACTTTTCTTCAACGCCTCCTGGAAGTTTCCACCGCCCCGGGGGGGGGGGAATACTACCCACTTTGAGAACCACTGATTTAGTTGAACATCTTCGGAGCGTCAGACTCGGTAATGACACCCAGGCCTCTTACTTTTTCCGCTTGACAAGTCATTTTCTGTAACATTTGTCTTCAGACTGGCCTTGACCAGAGGCTACCCAGACCCCTGCCGCTGTCTAGAGCAGGAATTGATTTTGTCTTGCCATACTTCAGTCCTTCGCGTTCTAAATTCTCCGCCCCTTTATTTAAACCTCTCTTCCACACATTTACACAAGCCATACACCTCTTACCTTTCTACCGCTCCCTCTACTTCTTCCCCCACACCTTTTAACTTATGCACACCATGCACACCCTTCAAACAGGATAAGAAGCCCGTCGTATATATGTTTGTATTTGTGTGTCTGTGTT
>NC_142928.1:145898422-145928422 GCF_046866305.1 Octopus bimaculoides
GATTTAAAACAACGAAGATTAGTGGAATCTACCACACGCTTTACAGTCACTTCGTTCATTCCAAAACATTGTTAATCCTATTTTCCTGATACCAGCGATAAACATAGTATTTGCTCATTGACACTTCGATTTTCAGCGTAGGCCCCTGTGTCTAACTTTACCCTCAACCTAGGCTGCTGGGCAAAAGTTAATTAGTTGCTTATAGAGCTCAACAGTAAAGATTGCAGGCAAACTAAGGAACAGAATTTGTCGTGTCTTCATTTTCTACGTGTGTTCATTACCATTTTACCGGAAATCCAGCAGGGATGACGTTTAACCTATTCCTCGATTGTTTTTATTTTTTAAACATCAGTATACAAATGTCATTTGTTACATCAAGAAATTAACAATTTAGCTGCAGAAACACTCAGTGACACCCAATTTAGCTGCAGAGTACACAGTACACGTCAATATCATTCATAGAAGGAAAGCGTCGAGCTAGCAGAATCGTTAGTACGCCAAGCAAAATGCTTAGCGGCATTTTGTCCGTCCTTACGTTTTGAGTTCAAATTCCGCCGAGGTTGACTTTGCCTTTCATCCTTCCGGGGTCGATAAAATAAGTATCAGTTACACAGTAGGGCCTATGTAATCGGCTGGCATCCTCCTTCAAAATTCCATGGCGTGTGCCTATAGTAGAAAGGAATATTATTCATAGAAAGAAAGCAGCGAGCTGGCAGATTCGTTAGCACGTCGGGCGAAAATGCTTAGCGGGATTTCGTACGTCTATATGCTCTGTGATCAAATTTCGCCGAGGTCGACTTTGCTTTTAATCCTTTCGGACTCGATAAAATAAGTGCCAGATGAGTACTGGGTCGATGTAATCGGCCTATCCCCATCCCGAATTTGCTGGCTTTATGCCAAAATTTGAAGCCAATATTATTTATACAAAGACTTTGGCGGATCTCACAAAAATGAAAATATTCAAGAAGGGAAAAAATTGTTTACAAGGTGTACTATTCCACCAATCTTTATTAGGCCTGTTTTGAGAGTGTGGTATCATGTTCGTGTTGTGGTGTTGATTGAGAAACAAAGTATTTAGTTGTCTATGTTTGTTGTATGGTCGGAATGTCCTCTTTGGAACTGGTTCTTTATTTGATATTATTTTGTAGTGCAAATACATACAAGATTTAGACACTGGAAAACATACATCAGATACATCAGAGATACACCAGAACACACACACGCTCACACACATGTAACAGATCTGAATTAAGAAAAGCGGGTGTTTGTTTTCTATTTATACAGCAAATGCTATTATATTTATGTACTGTATGCAATTTCAAGCTTTATGAAAAATTTCTTTTATACCTGATGTAATTTCATATTTTATGAAAAATTTATTTTATTTTGCAAGAATATCTGTCTCTATTTCTCTTCTACTCTCTCACTATATGTATACATGATAATACCATACTAACATACCCGTGTCATCAAAATTGACGACAGCTTATTTTATTACAGAGAGAAAATGACGCAATCATTGAAAAGAAAAACGGAAGAAACCGTTGATAAATTTCTTATCTAAAATCTTTGCCCTTTTTATTTAACAGAATAATATTACAATAAGTTGCAGATACAATGCTGATTTTACATCCACGATAGTTAGGTGGAAGTACAGTTTAATAGCCATATGATTTTGTTTCCTCATAACTTTCTGAGAAATACATGAATTGCATAGACATTTCACAGAAATGACATTTCGAGTTTGAGGGTGTAAATTCCGATCATTTTGATAAACAATTCTCATCATTTCCTGACAGTCCGATTTTGCTTCCTTATAGCTCTGTTTAAAAATGCATATTTTTGTGCGTCGTACTACAGAAATACGCTTTCAGAAATATTAAGTGTATATTGTTAATGCTTCAAATTAAGAAATCTGAAAAATATGTGAAAAATACTAAACTTACGGATATTGGTGATAACAAAATTAAGGTAGATGGGTGGAGAATGATCTAAACCACCTAAAAAGATTTCTGTACATTTTATCAGCACAGTAGTAAACTACATCCTCGGAAACGTGCCACAGCAAAACTCCATTATAAAATATGAATTTCGTGGGAGGGCATAAGTCGATTAAATCGACACCACGGCTCAGCTGGTTCTTATTTTATCGACCCCGAAGGAAAAAGAGCAAACTCGTAGTCAGCGAAATTTGATCCCAGAAAGTAAAGACGGACGAAATACCGTTAAGCAGTTTACCCGGCGTGCTAACGACTCTGCCAGCTCGTCGCCTTACTCTGAGAGAATAATATTAGTTTAAAATGTTGGCACAAGGCCAGCAATTTTTGAGAGAGGGGTAAGTCGATTATATCGACACCAGTGCGCAGCTGGTACTTATTTTATTGACTCTGAAAGGATGAAAGGCAAAGTCGAAGTCAGCGGAATTTGATTTCAGAACGTAAAGATGGACAAAATCATTTTTCCCGACGTATTAACAGTTCTGTTAGTTCTCCGCTTTATGAGAAAATAATATTGGGATGCATTAAACTGTAGTTTCTCTTTTACTTTCCGTACATACATACATACATACATACATACATATGTACAATCAGACATGTGTGTGTGTATGTGTGAGTAACGAGTGAATTTGAATATAAAACTATTTTCTTTATTCTATGTAAAAATATTTTTTTGTTATAAAAACGGCTTCTGTTTTTTGTTAATAATTGATTTTCGTATGTAAAATTCAGCCAAGAAAGCAAAAGTTACATCTGTTGTGTGTATGTATTATTATGTGAGCTCGTGTGAATGTATCTGTGCATATACTTGTGTACGTTTGAGAACATTCATCATTTAACATGAATATGTAGTGTTTTGTTTTTAGTTATCTTCTTTTTTTCGAAAAATTTGCGACAAAAATTTGCAATTTCATTTTGTTCAACTTAGCAGTTACTCCAGCCATTGTAATTTAAATTTTTTTCCGTTTCCCTTGCCAACGTTTAACGTCTCCAACTGCCACTCTCTCACACACAATTTGTTGCTTCAGTCTCACTCTACTAGCGTGACAGTAGAAGCACATACATGCATATATATATATATATATATATATATATATATATATATATATATATATATATATATATGTATATATATATATATATATATATATATATATATATATACATACAGACATATAGACTATATTATTAAAATTAATAATATAATACCATCGAAAATATATGTTAATATAGCGTTATCAAGGTAATAAAAATTGGTGAAATTTCAACTGAACATCTCAAAGAATTTTTGCTATTAAATAAGCGCTAACGAAAAGAAACACCTAAATCAAATTCAACTTAACACATCCATTCGTTCAACCATTAGCGACGTCATTAAATAACTAATTTGCTTTATAAATATAAAGATAAAATAAAAATAAAAATATTATATTTGGTTTGCTAGATTTCTATGATTTTGTGTGCTAAAGCAAATCTTGTATTTTGAGAGAGTCATTACACCAATTGCAATAATACGCACTGGTTAGATATGTAACCAATTGACTAACAATGAAGAAGTGATACTGAACCAGTGTGTGTGTTATTATTGGCCTAATATCTCTTCCAAAACACAACAATATGTGTGTGGTTTGAGTGTGTGTGTGTTTAGCTAAGAGAAACAATTCAAAGTAACCAGTGGCATGTATTTGAATGACAGAAATGTACAGGGATGTCAAATACCATACAATAAAAAACTTGATTTATTAAATTATCTTCGCCTCTAGAGGGTGTATTATAATCGCCAAGTAGCAATTAAGACCAGTTCCGCTTTGGAAGGTGAGGTTATCTCAAGAATCAAGAATTCTCCTGCCACTGGTCACTTGGAGCTTCTTTTCTCTCAGCTCATATATGTTTAAATTATGCAGTTTACTTCGGCTATAAAAAGTTTTACTCCTAAATACTATTTTTGGTAAGTCCTTTGACTACTGAACTGAAGATAAGATTGAACCATTTTCATGCTGCTGTTTGCTATTGAGCAGAAACACATGTCCACAACTATCGTCTTATCCGCAGACAATAAGCCTGTCCCTTTTTTTTTAATGGCATGTCAGTTTTGGAGAATTTCTTGATATCTGAGATTATCTCACTTTTCAAGTCGAGCTGGTCTTAATTGCATTTGGATAATTATGATACATCCTCTAGAGGCGGAGATCATTTTAATAATACAAAAATTCACTTTGTAATGTAAGTCTCTAAATGATCGCACGACTCGCTATAAATAGAAGTCAAATTTCCTCTAATTCAAATACTACCATCTTAGAAAAGGATACTTTGGAAGGTGCTGATCTTGACGCACCATACTTAATATACACTCGGAATGGTCATTGCTAGAGCGCTTTTGATCATAAGTTTACTTGAACAGAGTTAACTTAGGAACTAAACAGCAGTAGCAACAACAAAACTTTCTCTCTCTCCACCTCTCTCCCTCTCTCCCCCTCTCCCCCCCTCTCTCTTGATGAGACGGTATCAATTCTTGGTTTTAAATCCTTTTACTTCAATTTACAACTTAAACACAAACATTTTTTGTTTCGTCTCCACTAAAAATCATTTTGCATATTTATATTTGGTTTGCAAGATTCTTGATATGAATTCGTGTGTTAAAAGAAATACTATTGAACCTTGGAAGGGGTATTATGCCGGTAATAATAAACACACGCACTGGTTCGGTCCTTTATTGTTATTGTTAGTTAATGGGTTAATTACTCCGTTAATCAATTTATCGATTAGTCGTTCTTGTTTTACTAGTTTTTCAAACTCATATGTTAAACACTTCGGTCAAACAGTTCCGGTTTTTACAATCACCATCCATGAAGTGACTGCAACAATGCGATGAAATAATTGACAAAAAGAGAAATGACAATACGAACAATACTGAACATTTGAACGATTAACTGTTTGACCAAAGTGTTTAACATATGAGTTTGAAAAACTAGTAAAAAAACGACGACTAATCGATAAATTGATTAACGGAGTAACTAACCCATTAACTAACAATAACAATAAAGGACCGAACAAGTGCGTATGTTTATTATGACCTGCATAATGCCCCTCCCAAGGTTTATTTTATGTATTTGTAATAATCGTTATTCATAGCTAACATATGATATAAAACATACAGACAAGTTACAAGTAGTTCGTAAAATTCCTGGTATATGTTTAGTTTTAAACCTGTAATATATATCAGTCTTCGTCCTCATGTTGGCGTATGATGCCACCATCTTTTCTAAAGAATTGGAATATGTTTCTTTTAACGACAGATTGATCGGTTATAAACTGCAAATATATGTTATAAAAATGTCTGATTTTTATCTTCTCTTTACCGAAAGCATTTGGTTTATTTCTCTTATTTATTGATGTTATTGTTGTTGTTATCATTTACTTATGTTTGTAGATACTTCGCATGATAGTTAGGTTGTTAAATATTTATCATTTAATATCACCCTTTTATCATTCGAGTAAAACCACGAATAATATTCAATACCAAAACAAACAAACAAAAATTGATAGGAGCCCACGAAAACAAATTATTTTCCTGTTGTTGCTGTCGTCGTCGTCGTCATTGTTTAACCCTAGGGTACTTCACATTGAGCAGATCTTTGATCAAAAGCATTCCAGCAGTGATCACCCCAATTTTGTTTAAAGAATGCTATAACAAGGAATATGTCGGAAAGTAAAAGATTTTTTGTGGAGGATTTACATGTTTTTCTCTTACTTCCTATATACTAGCAGAAACATAGACTTCCTCCGATCTTGTTAGAACGAAGCAATAATAACTGTGACCACGCGTTTCGTGTGTATAGAGTAAAAATAGATCTTAAATAGCATAATCAATCAAGGCAAAGTTTACACGAAAGTGTTTGTGAAAATTTACATACTTAAATTAATTAGATGTTTTGTGCTGCAGTAAGGTGTTATTGAAAATAAGCATAAATGTTTTCGTGTTTTACAAAGTCAATTGATTAATATTTTATAGGAATGTACATATGTTTCACGTGTTTGTAAAGTCAAGATGTTTACGAACAGATAATTGGCAACAGTAAAAAATTAATGGACTAACACACGTTTTTTAAACTGGCTGAAAATAACAATTATGGAACAATTTCTCTAGTTCAGTTTCAAGTACCTTGTGTTTTAAGATAACCGATTCTATTCTAATGAGGCAGGGCGAAATGAAAAATGGTAACGACTGGTTAAGAATGAAATAAAACTGACAACCTATGTCTAACGTTGAAAGTTTGAGGAAAAGAGAAATTTTACCCCTGTTTACAACATAGCTCTTACATCACTAATCCCTTATTGGCTAAAATGCTTGGTTGCTTTAAATTTTTAATTGGCTAAAAATCCCACAGATGATAACGGTTAAGCTGAAAGCTTTCTACATAAGATCGCTATGGACACATTATTCTGGATGCATATATTTCCTTACCTTTTAAGATAGCAAATAAGGTGAAATATGAGAGTTTGGCCTTTATTTCTAGCAGGTAAAACAAGCACATAGAATCCCAACCCTGTATCTGATATTGTATTTATATGTGAAGAGTTACGGAGGTGATCAAAGCAAGAGACGTATTTAAGACTATGTAGCACAAAATAGTCTTTCCTTTTTCTAAGATAGTAGTGAGTGTAATTTGATAGATTGAAAGCTCTTTAGTGTTTATTTCTTGCTGATAAGATGGTCCACTTAACAGTTTTATGTTGTCTCCTTTTTAGTATTTCGCTTAAAATATAAGGCGCCATATAAATATTTCATTTCTTCAACAATTTCAGGCTGTGGGTCTTGCAACGGAACTGACAAATTCTTTTATTTCTCTTTCTTATGTTATTGCTGTCCTTCCGGCTCTTTACGTTTCTCTTTTCAAATCCATCTGTGGTTATATACTCAAATGTATTAAGTGTTGACTAATCCCTTAGTATAACAACATATAATTTGTCATAAAACAAAAGTTTATATATATATATATATATATATATATATATATATATATATATATATATATATATATATATATATATATATATATATAAATGGAGTTAAACGTAGGTGTTATTCAAATTCTTATTGATGAGTTTCGTTTCTTTATTTCCCTGATGAGAAGATTACATTGTTTTACACCATTCTATTCCTCTGGAATAATGCCAATGTTGTCTTCGAAACATATGTCAGAAGTAAAAGAATCTGAATAACACTTGCGTTTAACTCCATTATATATATATATATATATATATATATATATATATATATATATATATATGATACAAAATATTTCACATTAACCCGGAGTTTCTAACTTTATAGACTGGGTATTACGTCCTTATTACTTGCGTGATTTTTTTGGTAACTGTTTATTTTCTCCGTGTTAATTGTAAACAAGGGGAAAATACACGCATCCATTATATATATATATATATATATATATATATATATATATATATATATATATATATATATATATATATATATATATATATATATATATATATATATATATATATATATATATATATATATGTATGTGTGTGTGTGTGTGTGTGTGTGTGTGTGTGTGTGTGTGTGTGTAAATTTTGTTTTACTTGTGTGATGTGTTTTCAGGTATTTTAAGACGCTGCGCTTTGAGTGAGTACTCTCCACCGCACTCTACCACAGCCTACCGGCAAATATGCTAGAGTTGTGCATTAAGTATATGTGGTCGATAATGCTCATTACACTAGCACTGCTTCTATTTTATATCTGAATGTACATACATACATATATATATATATATATATATATATATATATATATATATATATATATATATATATATATATATATAGGAGTGTCTTGTGTGTGTACTGTGTTGTGTGTGTACTGTGTGTTGTGTGTGTGAGTGTGTATATATACATGAGTATATGTACGTTTTAATCAATAATCGACAGAAGTTACAGAGTGACTCAAAGGCTGAGTGTTTCGTACGTACGAATCACCCAGCCCTTGAACCACTCTAACTTGAGCTGATTATTTAAAAAAAACCATGTGTGTATATATAAACACACGCGTACACACACACACACACACACACAAACACACGCACTCACACACAAATGCGCGCGCACACACACACACGCACTCACACACACGCAAACACACACACTGTTATGTTTTGCCGTGGATCGAACTCGGAACCACCTGATTGCAAAACGAACTTCTTAACGATACAGCCATGTCTGTACTCGCACGCACACATACGTGCACAGAATCATTCACACACATAAACACATACACACACACATACACACGCACACATCACATAAGTATGCCTCTATTTTTTAAAGATATTTTTTTATTTAAAAAATAGTTATACGAAAAAAGTCTCTATGGAAAAGTAGATTAACACAACTTTCCATGAGGTCTCTGCCAATTAGCTTTCATTTAATATAATTAATAATTTTCCATTGAAAAAATTATATACCTATATATATATATATATATATATATATATATATATATATATATATATATATATACTCATTTAAACGTACATGCACGAGTATATATTTACATATATACATACAAGCATTCATTCATATGTACATACATTCATATATACATACATACCAGCAAGGATACACACATGTACATATATACATACACATATACGTATTTTTATTTATTTATGTGTTTCAGCCAAGTGGCTGCGGTCATACTGGTGCACCACCGTGAAAAGTAAAGTTGAATTCTGTGGAATTTGAACTCAGTATAGACAGACGAAATGCCGCGAAGCATCTTTCCCGACGTGCTTAACGATTCTGCCATTTCACCGCTCGTATATACATATATACATATATACACACACACGCGTACACACATACATTCGTATGTACATACATATCAGCAAGCATACACACATGTACATTTATACATACACATATACATACACACATATACATACACACATAAGCACACACACATACATACATACATACATACATACATACATGAAAATCAGAAGACTTCTCCAATAAAACACAGTAAATAGAAACAAAACACAAATGTTATCATTATTGATTCCTCCCAGAACAAGGTTGCAATATAAATCTTTATTCTTTGGTAGGATTAAAGCTTAAATCTCATGAAGGAGTCGAAATAACCGACATAGAATTTGTAAATGTTTGTTTATATGTAGTGGAAGGGAAGGCTGTGTGGTATGGAAGCTGTTTTTACAATATTCCGGATTCGACTTTTATCTGAACAACAACTTAAAGTAATTAGACTAACTAGATTTTGGCTGTTATCGTTCTCTTCAGTCTGAATAAGTCATTACTAATTTAGTCCTGTATCTGAATAGCGAAATAATGCGTCATATTTGTAGGAACGTATTAAATGCGTGTAAATGTCTGAGTGACGTGGTTGTATGCATGTGTTTGAGAATCAGCATGCCTAGGTGGATGTGTGTGTGTGTGTGTGTGTGAGAGAGAGAGAGAGAGAGAGAGAGAGAGAGAGAGAGAGAGAGATGAAGGAAAACAAAAAAATGACAAGGCCAGAAACAGGGAAAGATAGATAGATAGATAGATAGATAGATAGATAGATAGATAGATAGATAGATAGTGAAACAGAAAGACTGGTGGAGAAATAAGAAAAGAATAAGAACTAAATATGGAAAAAGAAGAGATAGATAAATAGATAGATCGATAGATAGATAGATAGATAGATAGATAGATAGATAGATAGATAGATCGATAGATCGATCGATAGATAGATAGATAGATAGATAGATAGATCGATAGATAGATAGATAGATAGATAGATAGATAAATAGATAGATAGATAGATAGATAGATAAATAGATAGATAGATAGATAGATAGATAGATAGATAGATAGATAGATAGCGAAACAGAAAGACTGGTGGAGAAATAAGAAAAGAACAACAAAATATAGAAAAAGAAGAGATAGATAGATAGATACATACATACATACATACATACATACATACATATACACACTGACGGAAACTGAATCTGGGAAAAGAAAGAACGAGAGGAGATGATGTTTGCAGTTCTAGTTAAGAAATTCTCTATTGTTTAGCTGTTAAGCCGAAACAACGTTGAATGGATTGTCTCGCACAGAAGCGCACCATAATGCTTGCAACGTATTCGAACACATGTTCCGTGAATATGCAGCTGAATATCTTAACTATTTAGTCGTTGAATTTCTTAAAATAACGATAGAATTCTCTTCACCTCATTTGAAGAAATTCAATTTTGTGTTTTACATTATCTTTAACAAACGGGGAAGAAGGGGGTCATGATCTCTAAGGTCAGTAAAGTCTGTGCAAATGGATAAATAAAGGCCTTCCAGTTGTGACCATCCTTCTCTATAGCGGTATGTTATCTAATATAGGAAGCAGAGGCGTAACCAGGTTCTGAAGTTGGAGAGGTAGAGAGCGCATAAAAGAGAAAATGGTCCCGTGTCACATCTTTCTCTTTTACTTGCTTTAGTCATTTGACTGCGGCCATGCTGGAGCACTGCCTTGAAGTGTTTTAGTCGAATAAATCGACCTTAGGACATTTTTTTAACGCCTAGTACTTATTCTATCGGGTTTTTGACCGAACCGCTAGGTTACGGGGAGGTAAACACGTCAGCACCAGTTGACAAGCGATAATAAGGGACACACACACACGCGCACGCGCACACACACACACACACACACACACACACACACACACACACACACACACACACACACAGAATCTTATATACAACGGGCTTCATTCAGTTTCCGTCGACCAAATCCACTCATAAGGCTTTGATCGGCCCGAGTCTATCGTAAAAGACACTTGCCCAAGGTGCCACGAAGTAACAATATCATTATGTATGAAACCTACAAAGGATGCTTGGCTTGTTACTATGGAAACAAGCATGAATGTATCTGTGGTTTACGATTGGCTAAAATTATCCGAAATTTGCAAACTTTACAAGGTATTAATGCTTTATTTACTGATTTATGGTGAAGATGAATTTCAAGGCATTGATTAACATATAAAACTATATCATTACACCAAATACGAAATCAATTCGAACAGAAATTGAAGAGATTGAAAATTGGCAGCCAAACAGAAAAGATCCCTTACAACAACTGATATAGGAGTAATGTTAAGATGAAACTCTACAGGATCGTCGTGTCGAGAGATTATGACGTTAGGGCTCGTTTTGGTTTCTTTAGAAGTCAGTGGCCACCAACACATCACAGGAGATTGAGCAGACAGTTCAAAAACACGGGAGGTTGGTCAAATAACATAATGACTTCAGAAAGTTCTCCCACGGCCAAAACAAAATGAAATTCAATTTTTATCGCACAAATGAAATTAGGAGTTAGAAAAAAAATTGTTGCCAATTTTGAAAAATGTGCTTTTCAGGAGTGTTCGCTCTCTTTGTTCCCTGAACATTAGTGTCACAGGGCCAGTTGCCAAGTTTCCATAACATGTAAGTGACTGGAGCTACAACATTTTCCCCTGAACGGGACACCAGTTCGCGACAGGGTTTCTCGTTCACATATCAGTAAACTTGAGCACCATAAAGTTTTTTTACTATACCCAATCCTTATTGATAACTGTATGCTGAGAACTTGAAAACGATTTTGGCTGCTATTTTTAGCTCTTCCAGTGACCACATACAAGCTCAGTCATTCTTGTCTCGTGTAGTTAGTTGAAGAAAGTGAATTTCGCAGCTGCAAAAGTTATATTGACTGATGTTTTAATCTTTATATTACTGTTTCATGTCAAGAAATTATTAATTTTAAAATGAATACTGAAAAAGAAAATTGAAAATATTTTAACCATAGCAACGTCATAATTTGTCTTTCCCTCACACTCTTTTCACTTTTTAACTCCATCCCTCCTTCTCTCTTTCTGTCTTTCATTCTTACTTTTTCATCTCCATTACACATTATTTCTCACTCACTCGCACTATATCACTTAAAATACGAATGAGGAGTAATGGCACACTTGGAAGAACATCGGTCAATATATATATTTGGTTACATCGCTTTATGTTCTGAGTTCAAATCCCGTATAAATCCATTTAGTTTAATGTGATTAAAGTGGAGGCGCAATGGCCCAGTGGTTAGGGCAGCGGACTCGCAGTCGTAGGTTCGCGGTTTCGATTCCCCGACCGGGCGTTGCGAGTGTTTATTGAGCGAAAACACCTAAAGCTCCACGAGGCTCCGGCAGGGGATGGTGGCGAACCCTGCTGTACACTTTCACCACAACTTTCTCTCACTCTTATTTCCTGTTTCTGTTGTGTCTGTAATTCAAAGGGCCAGCCTTGTCACACTGTGTCACGCTGAATATCCCCGAGAACTACGTAAAGGCTACACGTGTCTGTGGAGTGCTCAGCCACTTGGACGTTAATTTCACGAGCAGCCTGTTCTGTTCATCGGATCAACTGGAACCCTCGCCGTCGTAAGCGACGGAGTGTCAACATTACAATGTGCTTAAAATATCGGTTTCAAATTTTGGTACAAGGCCAGCAATTTCGTGAAAGGTGGGTTAAGTTGATTACATCAACTCCAGTGCTCAACTGGTACTTATTTTATCGACTCCGAAAGAATGAAAGGCAAAGTCGACCCCGGCGGAATTTGAACTTAGAACGAAATACCGCTCAGCATTTCGCCCGGCGTGCAAACGATTCTGTCAGTTTGCCGCCTTATAATGTGTTTAAAACACTGGTTTCAAATTTTGGCACAAGGCTAGTAATTTCGAAGGAGTGGGTAAGTCGATTACATTGACCCCAGTGCTCAACTAGAATTTATTTTATCAACCCCGAAAGAATGAAAAGCAAATTTGACCTCGGCGGAATTTAAACTCACAACGTAAAGACGGACGAAATGCTGCTAAGTATTTCGTCCGGCGTGCTGACGATTCTGTCAGTTTGCCGCCTTATAATGTGCTTAAACTATTGATACTAGCATAATGAACTCTATTCTAAAATACCATACAATGCTGTGCTCCAACATAACCACAGTCTTATGACTAAATTCAAGTAAAGATTATAGTTGTTGGATTATGTAGTCCTAGGTGTACCATGGAACGACCATAGCTGAGATGCTTTTGATTATAAGTATGTTCGATCAGGATTCATCTGGGAGGAAAACAAGGTACTAGCAAGTATCAAAATGCATCAGATAAATAGATTCTTCCTTAGCGTGCAGCCTATTGCAGTATCTATAGTTTACGCTGTGAAAGGACCTGATTTGAGTCAGTGTTAAGTCTTAGAGTTACACAGCACGCCAAAGTGTAAATGGCCAGTTAGAACGCACGCTAAAGTGTAAATAGCAAGTTAGATCGCACGCTAAAGTGTAAATGGCCAGTTAGAACGCACGCTAAAGTGTAAATAGCAAGTTAGATCGCACGCTAAAGTGTAAATAGCAAGTTAGATCGCACGCTAAAGTGTAAATAGCCAGTTAGATCGCACGATAAAGTGTAAATGGCCAGTTAGAACGCACGCTAAAGTAACACCAAAAATTGAGTTGACTTGTATGCAAGCTGAATAAAATAATGGATTTTAAAATTGTTTTAAAATGTTACGTATGCTTTATTCAGTTTACAGGCAGACAACACAAATTATTATAAAGCAGCTTAAGTATCACTATATTATTATTTTAAACCCCACTAAGAGTGTTGAAGTAGCAGAATCTTTAAAATGTCAGAAAAATGACTTTGATGTCTGTCTGAGTTCAAATTCTGCCGGAGCTCTTTATCCCTCCAGGGTCAATAAAATAAAATACCAGTTAAGTACTAAGAGCCCCTTCCCTCAAAATTCCTAGTCTTGTGCCTAAATTAGAAACCATTATTCTAAACTCCACTTTTTGAAAATCTTAGTTATTTGATATACCAGATGTAGATAAGAGAAAACAGATTTAGTAGATGCTTGTTGCCTTTCCTCTTTTAGATTGCTGTAATTAAGATGTATCAAAACACATACACCTTGTAAATATTACTAAACTATACCACACTTGTTAGTCATCTTTAGTAGCTTGTACGTAACATCACATAAGTTCAGTTAAGTTAAATGCTTTTCCATTCTTATTAACATAGAAGAAATAATCAGATCAGTATGTAAGCATGTATTTATGTATGTAATTAAAAATATTTCCATCGTATGTACATTGGTACATGCATAATTTGGGGGATGGGTTCAATGAAACAAAGCTCCGCTATTCGAAATTATATAACAGCAAAATGCTATATGGTGAACTGTAAAACATTTCTTGCATATTTTCAGTTTCGCTTACATATTGAATGTACACAGTACGTGTTAGCTACTTTCTTTGCTCGAGAACATCAGCTTTTCGTGATTATTACTTAAACACGTAGCAACATAACTAAGACGCCAATGAATTTGGGTACAAATGTAAATGTATAATCTTGGTTTCGAAGTAGTTGTTTACAAAAGATCTCTTTTTGACTAATTTCGAATGTATGTGCGTAGATAGAGAAATATTTATAAACATTTTCCTGACTGAAGTTTGAGAGTTTTGTCGGCCGTCTGCTCGAGATGTAAAAAATATATACAAGACAAACTCAGGGTGATCCTGTCTTGTTCTTTCCGTCAGCCTTTGAATCTAAATCTTGCAAATTCCTGATTCCTAGGTATGGGGAACATCTATGGCAGCAGTCCCTAGCAACCATTTCTTCGTTTGGCATTTCGCAAAAATCCCTTCCGAATATTTTGCAAATAAATAAACAAAACCAAGAATCGTTATTTTAATCAGTCAAAATCTAATCTTGCATAGTGGTTTATAATCCATGTTTTGTACGCTATTCCTTTTCGATATTTGCGTGGACTAGTGCCCCCCCCCCCCCACCGGATGAAAGTTTTACGGAAATCAATGAAAAAGAACATTTATAATGAAATTGTATTTAGATCTATAGTATTAGAGAATGTAAATAAAAGAAACTAGAAAAAAGAATAACATCAGAATTTGAATTTTTTTAGAATACAATTAACTTCATCACTGGTGCTAACGGATCAAGCATGTATTTTATTTTCAAGATTGAAAAAAAACAAACAAACAAGCAAAAAGCAAATGTAAAATAAAGTAGTTTGCTTACCAACCACATTTTTTTGGGTTCATTCCCACTGCGTGGCACCTTGGGCAAGTGTCCGACCAAAGCCTTGTGAGTGGATTTGATAGACGGAAACTGAAAGAAGCCCGTCGTATATATGTGTCTATGTTTGTATGTCTGTGTTTGTCTACCCACCCCCAACATCGCTTGACAACCGATGGTGGTGTGTTTACATCCCCGTAACTTAGCAGTTCGGCAAAAGAGCCCGATAGAATAAGTATTAGGCTTACAAAGAATAAATCCTGGGATCGAATTGCTGGACTAAAGGCGGTGCTCCAGCATGGCCGCAGTCAAATGACTGAAACAAGTAAAAGAGTAAAAGAGTAATAAATCATATGATGGAAACAATATTTATGAAACGTAATATAAACAATGGTTGCCTTGTGCTTCAATAGATTTTGCTGTCTTAAAAATATCAGCTTCGATATTTGATAAAGAGAACCTCACGACTTTTTTTTTTTACATACTCGTAATTTACTTCTTTCTTTACTGAAACCTACCTAAACCAGATATGAGAAAGGAAAAGCTAACAACAAAAACTTCAATTCCTTCCAAAGACGGATATATATCTTATAGATTAAACCATAATTCTTCATAGATATTTTGTTGAAACAGAGCCTGAACTTTAAATATAAATCTGCAATAATATTTTTTGTATCAGCCTGGAATAAATTTAAAACTCAATCGAGTATTATAAGCATTTTAAGATCTTTAAATCTAGTTTCTATATTTTTCTTAAATACTTGAAGGTGAAGATAGAAATATTCTAGCTTTGTTAAGCAAATTACCTGTTAAACATAAACTACAGGTATATGTTCCGCAAATGTCGACCGGAACATGAAAGTCTCGGTTAGCTATACTAATGTTCTAAATTCACATTTGGCTAGCTAATAAATCTGATTATTCTTTCTTTTGTTTCAAGAAACATCTTGTTCCTTTGCTAAAAAGTGTAACGTCATTTCATTTGTTAAATATCGGAAAGGTAAGCAATAACTGCTTTCCGATTTCATGATCCTAAAATATTATCGTAACCAAAGTTAATGAAATTCAAGAAGTAAATCATGTAGTTTATGAATATATCGCAGACAGTTTCCTTTTGATAACTATCTATGTATATGAAGATGTCTAAATTCTCTCTCGTTTCCATGGCCAAGTTAGCGAAATATATGTATATTTAGCGAGCGAATTTTAAAATGTTATTAACAATTTTGATTACAACTTAAGTTTCATGTTATCTATCACTAAAGTGCTATGCAGTTAAATGTTACATATGAATTACACAGTGGATGGTAAAAATATTTGGAATTGCTCTTAAGTGGATTATAAATCTACAACGACTACTAATAACAGAAGTTGCACTGGTTTCAAATTTTGGTACAAAGTCAGAAATTTTAAGTGGGGGGTGGGGGTAGAGGTAAATCGATTACATTGATTCTAGTGCTCAACTCATACCTATTTTATCGACCTCGAAGGATAAAAGGAAAAGTCGACCTCGACGGAATTTGAACCTCGAACGTAAAGAGCTGGAAGAAATGCCGTTAAGAATTTTTGGGCGACTCGCAAACGATCTTGCCAGTTTGTCGCTTTTGCACATGCAATAATGATTTTATAATAAGGCGGCGTGCTGGCAGAAACGTTAGCATACCGAGCGAAATGCTTAGCGGTCGCCAAGGTTGACTTTGCCTTTCGTCTCTTTCGGGGTCGATAAATTAAGTACCAGTTGCGTACAAGGGTCCATCTAATCGACATGCCCTCTCCCCTAAAATTTCGAGCCTTGTGCCTTGTGTAGAAAAGAATAATGATTTTAAAATAAATTACTTCATCGTTGAAAAAAAAAAAAGAAATCTCCAAAATCTTGTAAATCGTTGAACCTTTTGCATTAATTTTCCTGAAATAGCAAGTGCACATAGGTCAGAAATAAAGTCTCTTTATCATATTTTAGTATCTTATTCAAGTTGTAAACAAAATTTAACTGTTTTTAAGTAACCATAAACCTTGTTTTCAGCGTCTTTTCATTGATTTTAGCCGAGACCAGTCTATTACTGAGCAAAATTATATCAGTTGTAGTTGGTAGCAGCATGCTAAAAATTTCTTTCACAGAAGGTGAAATAATAGTCTCATGCTATAAGGTTTCTGCATTTAGCTGTAAACTTTGAAATTTCGTAAGATGCAACAAGCTCTTACCCAATCTTACTTTTTAAAGTAGTCTTTAGGCGTGACTGCGTGATAATGATTTTGCTTCTCAGCTACATGGTTCCGGGTTCACTCCCACGGGACAAGTCTTTTCTACTATAGCTCCGGGCCGACCAAAGCCTTGTGTGTGGATTTGGCAGACGGAAACTGAAAGAAGCCTGTTGTATAAATGTGTATATATATATATATATATATATATATATATATATATATATATAAACGTGTATAAGGGATGACCACTAGGTGGACATCCAATATGCTAGAAAGAGGTCATCAACGACCCATCCACAAAGAAAAATAATGTTCTCCAGAAAAATGTCGCAAAACACCATATATATATATATATATATATATATATATATATATATATATATATATATGGGGGTGGATGTTCATCTCCCATCACTGCTTGACAACCGGTGTTGGTGTGCTTCTGTCCCAGTAACTCAGTAAGTTCGACAAAAGAGGTCGTTAGAATAAGTACCAGGCTTAAAAAATGGCCATAATGAACTATCTTGTATTTTTAATTACAGTATTGTTCACAGTTTTATTTTAATTCTTGCTGCTCAGTGTGCCTTTAGTTAATTCCTGTTTGACTAAGCCAAGCACGCACAAGTAAAATTATTCATTACTGTGTAGATATAAGACTTGCAGATCGTAGTGACTTATGAATGAAAGATTCAATGTCTGCAACTGATGAAACATAACGGCGCAGAAACAAGTGTCCTACAATCTGTCCACGTCATTCACAGCTCAGCTCAGTGTGTTCACACACACACACACACACACACACACACACACACACACACACACACACAGAGAGTTTATCAGGATAATTGGATAACTTCTCTTCCATGATAGTTACAGCAACAAAGATCTTCCAGTTTTGAGTATACACGTGCCAGTTACGGAAAATCAAAACTTTATTAACGATAGTTTCAAATTTTAGTGCAAGGAAGTAATTTTAAGGAAGGTAATAAGTCGATTACATCGATCCTAGTGTTCAGTTGATACTTATTTAATCGACTCTGAAAGGATGAAAGGCAAAATCAACCACAACGGAATTTGAAATTAGTATTTTGTCCGAATCTTTAACGACTCTACCGGCTCGATGCCTTCAAAACTTTACAAATAATAAATCTACATGACAAGCAAGAATAGTATTAGTAGAAGCGTTGACAATAAAAGTTGAAGTAATAAGGCAAAACATTATTACCTTTAATTTAAATTAATTATATTCATCCAAAAAGTTATATAAGTATATCTAAAAGAAGCAAATTTTGAACAGTTAATCTTGGTGCGTCATCAGTCGTATTTCGGTTAAATCAGAAAACAATGCCTCACTCATACTCTGATCAACCAAAGATTTTTAAAAAGAATATATTTAAAATATAGATATTGTACATAATTTAAATAGTTTACCGAAGACAACTAAGGACTCATGTAAAAACCTTGTACCTCTTTGACATTACCGCCTCCTTGTAAGCTGAAAACGCTTCAAGGGGAGCTACATTATTTACATTATTTATATTTGACGGATATTTGTCCTCATCGTGTTTGTTGTTAACACAACGTTTCGGCTGATATACCCCCCAGCCTTCATCAGGTGTCTTGGGGGAAATTTTGAACCTGGGTTCTCATTTCTAAGGTATTTTTTGATGTTGTTTTTATTATTATTATTATTAAGGTCATGCCTACGGGCATATAGCATAGTGGTTAAGAGCGCGGGCTACTAACCCCAAGATTCCGAGTTCGATTCCAGGCAGTGACCTTAATAATAATAATAATAATAATAATAATAATAACATCAAAAAATACCTTAGGAATAAGAACCCAGGTTCAAAATTTCCCCAAGACACCTGATGAAGGCTGGAGAGTATATCAGCCGAAACGTGTTAGCAACAAACACAATGAGGACAAATATCCGTCAAATATGAATAATGTAAATAATGTAAATAATGTGCATAATTCCTCAACTCTTAAATATAGAACTGTATCATTAATCTATAGCTTATAAATTATGGAGCAACGTGGTTTCTCCAAGAATCCAAGTTTAGCTGTACGGTGATTCAAGCCGGTTGGTATATGCATATCGTTGCTTCAATAATAATGGCTGTAAAGCCTTCAGTATATTTCAGCTCGAAAATCCATAATCATTAGCAGACACCCATTTAGTGCTACTGATTACGGATACAAATGTAAATATTTAATGTGCTTAGGGAAGCAGTTGTTTACGAAGCAACTGTCCATAAATGTTCTCCTTCACTTTGATTTTGAAAGAAATGTTCTCCTCTGTTCGGATATCTGGTCTCTTTATCAGTATATGGTTTTTGTTTTCTTTTCCAAATACTGTATCAGGCCTGATGTGTTTCGATTTTGCGGTAGTTTTGATGGGAATGTTGCTACAATATTCCTTGTAATGGAACAAACGGTTGTATTCAACATCAAGAATATTTTCTATATTTGTCTAAGGGTAATCTGCAGATGACATTGTATATTGTTTCTGCAACAACGTCTTGCTACATGCAATATCGTGTGGTATAATCGACATTTTCCGTCTTACACGATAGATTTAAGCATCTCGCAGTTTCTCTCCTTCAATAGTTATTTCGTCATTATCTCCTGCTTTTGCATTGGAAAAGTATAGCATTCACAATGCGAAGTGATGTAACAGTGATCAGACCATGACACTACTCGCTAGTTCTTGGGAAACAGTTTATGCATAACCTTTTGTTGCTATGCAGGCATTTCTTAATATTTTGTTGTTGTTTAGCCCCAGGTCAATCCTGATTGAGTAGCTCTATGATCAAAGACCTTCAAGATATGAAGATTGCGCATTTTTAGAGCATTTAAGAGTACAATATCTCATATTTCCTCTATTTACTTAGAACAATAACGTGTGAATGAAGGGAAATTTACCTACTTTTCCTAGCAAGTCGAGTGAACTCGCATAGCAGTCGTGACCGCTATCTTAATTTCCGTGCACTATTTTTTCACGAATAAGTTCAAATACACCACACAAGTCTTGTACTTAAGATTCAGTTAACACAAATTATGCTAAAATATCTTTATCACATGATATGATTTAATATGAAAAATAACTAACATTGCTTAACCTTTTTGATAAATTAGTAGAGAAGTCTTCAAATATGAGTCAGTCAGTTACAACTCGTTTTTCTTTTCACGAATGAATATATATATATATATATATATATATATATATATATATATATATATATATATATATATATATATATATATATATATATATATAAGTCAGTAAATGGTGGGGTATACACATCTATATTAAAATATACTTTCAGTTTAGCATTCTGCCTTATTATTATTATTATTATTATTATTATTATTATTATTATTTATTTATTTATTTATTTATTTTTTATTTTCCTATATATATATATATATATATATATATATATATATTCGCATTTGTACATCGTTTCAAAATGATGGATATAACTCCGAGTAAAATTTTCTTACTTTAGAAAAATGTTCATAGGGCAATGTTCGTCAGAAATTATATTCTGCAGCATTTGGAACAGAGAGAAGCATATCAAATTTCATTTCCTACAGTAATTGAAGTCAATCACTTCCATTTATACGCTATTAGACATTTTCACGAATGTTTTTAGTTCATGATGTGAAAATGGATTTATGAATGATATGTAATGTTTTTTAGAACATCCACGAAAATTAAAAATTTCTTTCAAATGACTCTTGTAATATAACCTGATTGTCTTTCAATATATTTCATAAACTTGCCATTGTCCTCGACACATTGATTATGCTATTTTAAATGTAGAAACTAATTAGAATCTTAATTTTCTTTGTGAGAGCTGAATAGTTTTATTTTGAATAAATGCATTGATATCATTTACTAAGCTAGGAAGCAATTTCTTCTTACTACCGAGTTTGAAATTTAGATAACTGGTTACATTAATTAAGATGCTGTATAAAACAACCAATTATTATCACATAAATCACAGTGCTTTTGTCTTTTGTTTCTTTCATTTATTTTAATCCTCTCCTTCAGAATGTCACAACATCTCGTTTTGGGAGACAAATCTAAATTTAGCATGTCTAACATTTCGCAGTCTTCTTTGAATTCTGGTCAGTTTAACGTTCTTACTTTATTTCACCAACATTAACATACTAAGAGTTCAAAGTTCTCCCCAACAGCGACTTTTGGAGTATATTGCAGTGATATTTTAGTAGGGAGCGACCGAAAAAGTTTAAGCGAAGATGTAGCTTCCTGCCAATCATCGACGGATCCCTCTCATTATAAATATAGGTGAGTTCACTGAATGTTACTCATATATTTTTCAAGTCCTGCTTCACGTTTTTTCAAATAGAAGGAGGTACCCAAAAGAAACCGGAACTTTGCCATATTATTTTATTCACTTAGTTTTATATGTTTACACTTTTATCGCCTTCAAAGTATTCTCCATTTAAAGCAATGCATCGGCCCAGACGCATTTCCCACTGTTCGAAGCAGTCCTGGAACTCTTGCGAAGTAATGCCTTTTAACGCCTTCGTCATTTATTCTTCATCTCTTCCATATCTAGAAATTCCGTAGCACCAGCTTTCATCACCAGTGATGATCTTCGGAAAAAGGTCCAGATCAGCTTCCATCTGTTCTTTCAGTTCACGACACGCATTCAATTGTGATTGCTTTTGATTTTCCGTGAGCAGCTCTTTTCATTCGCAATTCTTTCTCTCAAAATTCGTTAGCAGCAGCCCCAGGACACACCGGTCATATCAACAAGTTCGTCAATTGTTCGGTGATGTTCCTCCAAGATCAATTCATGAATTTTCATGATATTTTCATTCGTTCGTGAGGTCAACGGTCGCTCTGAACGAGGTTGGTCTTAAAGTGACAAGTGACCGTTCGTAAAGTGTGAAAATCATTTGTAAACTTGTGTTTTGCCCATGGTAGTGTCCTTGTAAGTTGTTCGAAGTATGACGCTGTCTGGAGGCATCGACTTGCCCCTCTAGGTGCCGAGTTGCAACCCGATTAATCTTTGCTCCTGCCACCGTCTCGTAAATCTCAATGGCTTCGCCTACCCTCTGTAGGTGTTCCATTTTGGTCACGATGATGGTGATGTCATCCACATAGTTTCGGTGAACCGGAAGCCTAGTGCTATCGAAGATCTAAATTGGGTACATGGCGTTCGGAATGTCGTAAGGCATTCCTGCTATTCCATCGCTCGGGAAATGCCAGCGGCGGTGGTTCAACCGAATTTTTCTATAGTGGTTTGGTAGAGGCTAAATGTGACGATACCTCGGGGGCGACCCTAGGTCCCGAGGATAATCAACTAGATAGTTTGTTTCAACGTACATTCGGGCCGAAGGTACTGGATAATTTCCAAAAGTCTTTGGCAATGTTACTAATGTCACAAAACATGGTCGGGGCGACACACCGATCTGTCTAAGATGCGGACAGGAAAGGGAAACCGTCCTGCACGCTATTGTCGGAAGTGTGGGCTTAAGCGGAACATCTGTTGTCTGGTACAGGAAGAGTACAGCTATCGACTGAGTCAATTTTAAAAACTGACCCACCTGATTTCCTGACGAAAGAAGGTAAGAATTGTTTTCTCATAGTAGTTGCAATCACGAAAGAGGCAATATGGAAGACGAGAATGAAAGGAGTAATGACAGATAGCTACATCTCTGGCCTCGTCTACGAAGATATTTCACTTTTCATTTGAAAAGGAAAGTAAGGATGGAAAGAAGATGCCTGTCAGAGAAAATGATTAATGATAGATGGAAGTATGTGGTATGAATGTTGTGCATGAGTGTAACCATATGAATATGACAAAGGTCTACCACCGGTATCAGTGGTGGATTCGGGCTCGTGGGGTCAGGAGCTTAACCATCACTCCATCAGTTTTGTCTTTTGTTGTGTTTATCATTCGTATTTATATTTTGTATTGAATTTTTAATATCACCTTAATATTATACCATTTTTTTTTATCTGACCTCAAAATCAGATTGTGTTGTCCCCTCTATGTTGGCCCCTAGTGGACAATAAAAAATCAAGAAACGTTAGCACACCGGGCGAAATGCTTAGCGGCATTTCGTCTGTCTTTACGTTCTGAGTTCAAATTCCACCGTGATCGACTTTGCTTTTCCTTCTTTCAGAGTTAATAAAATAAGTAACAGCTGAACACTGGGATTGATCTAACTGACTTTACCCTCCCCCGAACTTACTGGACCTTGTGCTAAAATTTGAAACAAATAGGCACAGTCAATGCTGTGTGGATAGGCGCAGGCTTGGCTGTTTTGTAAAGAGCTTGCTTCCCAACCACCTCCCCCGAACTTACTGGCCCTTGTGCTAAAATTTGAAACAAATAGGCACAGTCAATGCTGTGTAGATAGGCGCAGGCTTGGCTGTTTTGTAAAGAGCTTGCTTCCCAACCACATAGTTCGGGGTTCAGTCCCACTGCATGGCACCTTGGGCAAGTACTTTCTACTATAGCCTCGGGCTGATCAAAGCCTTGTGAGTGGATTTGGTAGACGGAAACTGAAGGAAGCGCGTATTTGTATTTATTCCACCAGCAACGCTTGACAACCGATGTTGGTGTATGTATGTCCCCCGTAATTTAGCGGTTCGGAAAAAGAGACCGATAGAATAAGTACCAGGTTTACAAAGAATAAGTCCTACGATCGATTCCTTCGATTAAAAGGCGGTGCTCCAGCATGGCCACAGTCAATATGACCGAAACAAGTGAAAGAATAAAAGAATAAATATTTTACCACCTAGATATGCTGGGACAGAAGGTCAAACAATTTTACAATGGGGCAAAATTATCCGTGCTTTGAACCAGCGCTGAATGATCCTTCTTTCATTACAAATGATGCTTCTTTCATCACCAAACTGTCGCATCTTTCACTGAACATATATTTTTTCTTTTCTTTTCTCTTTTTCTTATTCACGTATTCTTTACACAACTGAAACCGAAGCACTGGCTTCAGTTTTCCTTCTATTTTCATCTGTGTTATGACGTGTCCATTAAGGACTTTTATTACGCGAGAAACTTATTCACAAACACTGCACATTTGTTTCCTTCAAAGATTCGCTATTATTAAGAATTCATTTGTCTAATTTTCATTGAATTCAAAATTATTATTTCTCTCTGCTTTTCTTTTACTTGATTAATTATTTATTCCTTTATTCATTTATTATCTTTTTGCATTGTGATGGTTAAAGCGAAAACAAGGCTATATTTTCGAAAAAAGAATAAACCTACAAATGCAAACCCACAAAGCAAAGCACTGTAGCGTAGGTTTGTCAACCGTAAATTGAGGAGCAAAAATCTGCTACTGACCGGCGTTGACTTCCATCCAGGAATCAATAAACTATCAAATATCTATTGAACAATAATAGAATTCTATGCAATGCACGAATTACAATAATCCGATGCACCACTTTTGCAGCAAGTGCAATAGGTTAGCTATCACTGCTGTAGAAGCTTCTACATCTGTTCGGTATGCAGAATGTTTATTATCTAGGATTACGTCCCATGTAAATTTGTTCATAAAGTTTGCTATCACATGAAATATCGAACCCATAAGAAGTTTTCTTCACCTTTGCGTATATGTTCAAGGAATTTGATTTTGCTACCGATTTACTATTTTGAGACGCAACATGACATTCAAAAGCTGTCTTTTTACTCATATGAATACTCTTCCAAAGACTTTACTCCCGAGAAAAAAGCTAACCATATTTCTAGGAAACCAGGGTTTATTAACAATGAGCAAATTTCTTCTATAGTCAAATCACGTATCCTCAATGTTGTTACTAGTACTAATACTGAAATAAATTGCAGAATATTTTCTTGTTACAGGAAAGCTCTGACAGTGACGTTTTTAATGCTCTCGTGTAATATTATTTAAACACTACCTCTGTTCTCATCACCCTCACATAGCTTTTCGCCAATAGTTAAATATTGTAATACTCAGTATGTGGAACAGGGAAGATAGAGGAACTATAGATTTTTGGTTTAGGAAGTAGTTACCTCATGTTTAACAGTCAAGTATGAAGATTTCTTTTGGCCAAATTCCATGCAATATCAGCTGTAAATGTTGTAATACTCATCTGGTTCTCAGCATTGTAAATATTATTTCCGGTGTAGATCCTTCAATCAACAAAACATGCCACCACCCATATACATATGTGTGTGAATGTATGTTTATATATGTACATATACCCACACATGCATATTTTCGTTTATCTTTCTGTCTATACGTAATGTGTCTATAAGTGTATATATATATATATATATATATATATATATATAGAAAACAAAGTTATTTTATTCCACACGAGTAGAAATATAGCAAAAAGAAGTTGAAAATGAACTGGGATTCATTTAGATTTTAAAAAATTTTTTAAAGAATTATATGCAAGCCGGGGGGCTCGCTCTGAGCACTTTAATTTTTTTATAGTGAATGTACCGGCCGCCTCAGACACTCGGTGAAGAGCACCCACGGGATAACCAAGCGGGCCAAAATGACCGGGTGGTAGAGTCGCTACCGCAACGTAGATGGCGATACCCGACGGCACCTCCTTCGTGACTCCCGATCGATCTGCGTGACGGCAGTGAAGCGAATCCGCGACGCCGCGTGAGCGTGAAACCGGACGAGCGAAGACAGAGCAGGACGGCCGATGCGGCGGCGATGTGCGCAGAGCAGCGCTGCACGACCATGCACGCACCGGCGAATAGGGGCCGGGAGTGCGAACGGACGACTGAAGTACATGCGCGCGCCCGCGACAACTCCGTCACTCTGAACTTACTGAGACACGTTTTCGAGACCCGAATTCCTACTACAAGCTTTTCAAACACAACAGTTTTACTACGTGCTACCGGTGCTGAAATTACCATGGCTGCTGGCACCAGACCTGCCCTCCGGTCGATCCTCGTTAACGGATTTGGAGTGTTTTCATACCGATCGCGGAGACTCGACAGAATCCCGCGTCGTTATTTTTCATTACTACCTTCCCGTGTCGGGAGTGGGTAACTTGCACGCCATCTGCCTTCCTTGGATGTAGTAGCCGTTTCGCATGCTCCCTCTCCGGAATTGAACCCTGATTCCCCGTTACCCGTTTCCACTACGGTCGGCGCTTACCGGGTCATCGACAGTTGATAGGGCGGACTCACGGCTTGCATACAAGTCCTAAATTTTTTTTAATAAATCTAAACGAATCCCCGTCCATTTGCAACTTCTTATATGTCTGTGTGTGTGTGTGTGTGTGTGTGTGTGTGTGTGTGTGTGTCTGTGTGTATGTGTGCATGTGAGTATACTCCCATAGACGTTCACGCAAATACATGTGGAATAATTTTTTAAGCCCTGCTATCATTTCACATATGTGTGTGTGTACGTCTATGCAAGTGTACACACGCACACACACACACACACACACACACACGCACACACACACACACACACACACACATACACACACACACATTACTTTTACTTATAGTTTGCTTCCGGTATAGCGTTTATCAGTTGAATTGTTGGTTTTGCGAGTAACACACGTGTTTTTTTTCTTTTGCTGGTGAGGCCCTATGAGATTTCCTGGCTGGTGGATCACGTCTCTCGGCACGAGAAGCTGAGTGCTGTGAAGGGCCAATTACAATTGCGGAGGTGATCGAGGCGCTATCCGAGTGCCCCGGGGACAAGTCGCCGGGTCTTGGTGGTATGCCAGACTTGTTCAAGCAACCACTGGCCAGCGTCTACGCCAACTGGCAACAGAATGGGAGAATTCCCAAATCTGCGAGCGGTGGGGTGGTGACGTTGAGCAGAAAGGACCCGAGCAAGGGGGATATCACAGGTACTTTTCGGCTCATAACTCTGCCAAACACAGAGTTAAAAGAGTTTGGCCAAGGTTAACCAGGACAAGTCAGTTGGCTTGCAACTTGGCACCTGGAGGGGAAAGTCGATGTCGTCCAGACCTCCAGATAGAGAAGAATTGGAGCGAAGTCACGGGCAAGATAACTGCCCTAACCCAGACTTAGTCTGGGCGGGTGTTATCATTGCTAGGGAAGGAGGTGGTGGTGCAGATGTTCATAGCATCTGTCATCACCTACCGCCTGACCGTTGTGCTTTGCCCCGATTTGTGACTGAATAAGTTGGAAAGAATCCTTTTCCATTTTTTGCGGAAGGGAGGAAAGCCACTTGTGAAGCGCTCTCTCTGCTGCCAAAAATCGCAAAAGAAGTTCCACTGTGGATTTCTATAGCGTGTTAGCATCAGACGATATCCTGGGGCAGACACTGGGCTTTGATGGAAATCAGTTGATCAACCCGTTCAAGAAAACTTTCGGGCCGGGGTATCTGGATAATTATCAGAAATCCATGGTTTGGCAAAGCTACAGTTCGGCTTTGCCTGTTCGAGACAAGCTGTCAAGGCACGAAAGTGCCGTCGCCGACATGCCCGAGGTGCGGCGGGACAGAGAAACTGTCTTGCACGCCTTCGTGGAGAGTCCGGAATTATCGGGACTGATACCTTTTGCCAGACGGAAACTGAAAAAAGTCCGTCGCATAATATATATATATATATATATATATATATATATATATATATATATATATATATATATATATATATATATATATATATATATATATATAATGGGTGTTTTTGTGTCTGCGCTTGTTCCCCCACTACCGCTTGACAACTGGGTGTTAGCGTGTTTACGTCCCCGTAAACTAGCGATTCGGCAAAAAATACCGGAAGAATAAGTGCCGGGCTCAAAAGGGTATGTACTGGGATCGATTCGTTCGACTAAAAAAATTCTTCAAAGCAGTGCTCCAGCATGGCTTCATTTATTAATGGTTGAAACAGGTAAAAGATATATGAGTGTGTGTGTGTGTGTTATATAATGTTAAAATATCTTAGTTAAATGCAAACGTACATCAATAACTGTGTGTACGTGTGTCTGTCTGTAAAAGTTAAAAAACATACTTTTATTTGTCTTGTAATCACTCAGATGCACGCGCGCGCACACATGTTTGCAGAAAAAAATATTGACAGTGACTTCTAAGAATGATGTCAAGATGTTGTTAAGTCTAAAAACACACAATAAAGATCCTCTCTCTTCTCTCTCTGTATGCGTGTACGCATTTACTTAATGTTAGATAAACTCATGCGCAAACACGTACAATCACATCGTGCTGCTTGCGTTTAACAATCGCATCTACGCATAATTTTTTTATTATGCATATGGGTATATAGAAACATACACACAATTGATGTCTATGAAGCGCGCGCGTGTGTGGATGTTTTGGTGCTACAACAATAAAGACGCAATTTTACAAATCGACAGATAAGCGGTCTCTTTCTGTCTACATCTCTCTGCTTGTTTCTCATCCATACAGTGAGACTTATACATTACACACATGTATGCTGTTTGCTTTTAACAATCGTCTCATTGCATTGTCCGACTCTCCATTTTTCCCAGTTTTCCAATCGACACACAATCATTCGTACAACTCATACAAAACTACTCTAAACTATTTCTCAGTGTTAAGTCAAATAAAGAACCATATAAAAGCAGGAAAAAATTTCATCTGACGTTTAGTTTACATGGCTTCCATCAGAGGAATATACTTGTACATGTAACATCTTCTGGATACACCTACTTACAGATATAAATATATGCAGCCATATTATATGCACACGCACACATATATATATACACACACAATAACATATGTATACATGTGTGTGCGTATGTGTGTATCTCTGTGATTGCGTCTGACATTACTCAATTTCCAAATAAAACATATATGTATGGGGATTATATATATATATATATATATATATATATATATATATATATATATATATATATATATACAGAGAGAGAGAGAAGAGAGAGAGAGAGAGAGAGAGAGAGAGAGAGAGAGAGAGAGAGAGAGAGATGAAAATTCTTGAACCAAAGATCAAGGAGACCAAAAATCCAAAGAGGTCTCTGTTAGAGTGAACTATAACTGCAGAGCAAATATTTTCATTTTAAAGATTTAATGCTTTAGCAAAGACATTCCACTTTCGCTAATTCATTCATAGCTTCCCCCTCTCCCCCTCTCCCCCTCTCTCACACATACATATTCAGTGGCTTTTTTTTACAATATGGCCAGATGTTTCATCTCTCGTCTCGTCAGTAAAGACTAGTTGCATTTGGATGTTAGGTATATATCGTTAAAAAAAGTGAGAAACAGGAATCAGCTGGGAGTTTGAATGGAGCATAAAGAGAAAGAAGCTGGAAAGGCGAATAAGATACGAAGGAAATGAGAAGGTAGGGACTGAAAAGCGTAGAAAGCAATGGTTGAAAGAGAAGGGGATAGAAAGTTAACATGAATACTGTTAGAAGTACTAGTAAATATTCTTGGAGTTACACAAACAGAATTTTAAAAAATAAAAGGATAAAGCAATGGAAGAATGCTAATAATATAAATACTGCCTATGCTAATTCAGAAAATAAGAATATTTATTTAGCTCAAAGAGAATACAATTTCTAGGAGAATGCGTTGGTTACTTTATATAAATTAGGTATTACACTTCAGATAAACGGTATAATAATGTACTGGAAGAAGCTCGAAATATATTTGGTAAGCCGAAGACTCTTTACTTTCTGAGT
>NC_142928.1:145933422-145978422 GCF_046866305.1 Octopus bimaculoides
TACACAATATATGTTTTGAAATGCTACTGTTAGTTTCATGTGTTGAGAGCATACCAGACAGTATTTTTTAACACGTCTGGTATCCTAGCACAATTTTTAGACCCTGCCCACATGACATAAGAAACTAAAATTGGGGCGCTATATGTATATATACTACTACCTGAAACGTTTGCCCATTAAGACAGTCATAAATACTCTAAACGTCTCCCTTCCCAGAAGAGCTCAAATTCTTAAAAAAAGTTGCTCTTGTCTAAGACCTTTTAGGAAGGCTTACAAAGTTAACTTGAAAGAAAAATAACAAGAAAAATACAGGTTATTAAACCCAAAATATTTAAACCAACGAGTTAGAAACGTGTTTCATCAAGCAGACATACGATTGAAGTTATTCCAACTATAACTGTCTTGTCTTATCTTATTTGCATGGAAATTGGGATCACTTTATCGGACATGTTTCTGCTTAAGTTTGCCAAGGGAGATCTGGCGGATATTTGGCTGTTATTTCTCGCAGGTTAAGCGATCACATAGAGTATGCTTCTTTACTAATAAGTGCCAACAGATAATAATAATCATTATTATTCTTTCTAGAGGCAATAGATCGAAAATGGTAGAGCAACAGGAAAAATGCCTTGTGGTATTTAGTTGCATACTTTTGTTTCTGTGTAAGCTGACAAGCTGGTAGGATCATTAAAGCGTGGAGCAAAATGTATAACGCTACCTCTGGCTCTTTATATGTTCTACGTTCAAGTTACACTAAAGTCAACTTGGCTTAGCAACCTTGTGGGGTTGATAAACTAAAGTATCATTCTAGGGCAGTGGATTATCAGAATTACAAGAATTTGGGGAAAAATGTTGGCGGTCTGACTGTTCACGATTTAAGCACCCCGGCAACGATAACAAACTTGTGCATATCTCGTTGTCATGTAAGGAAGTAAAAAAGTGAAGCATAAAGGAAGGCATTCGTCAAGAAAGTCTCCAAGATTCTTTCATTGACCTGATGACTGGAAGAAGAGGAAACGTTCCATTTCAAGACCAATTAAAGGTAAATTTATTTTTCAATATTCTAATTTCGGTAAAATAAGTAGCAGACAACTACTACTTCGATTTAATCGGCCGATCGGTTCTATGCCTTCGTTAGAAATCTTTATGGTTCTTCCAAGAGCAATGGCTTCGAGAATCGGAAGGGCATCAGAAAAAAAGTTAATTGGTATTTATGGTGTTTTAGTTATTACTTTATGTGACCCCACGTCAACATAAACAATAGATGCCCCGCCCCGCTACCCTGCCATTCTTACCAGTGAGTTTTACGAAAGGTGGAAACAGTGGCAATATTGTCGTTTTTTAAGATGACAGTTTAGTTCAGTGGTTCCCAACTTGAGGTCAACGGACTCGTGGTGGTCCACAAAGATAGTACTGGGTGTCTGTGAATTAAATTGAAAATTTCATATATATATATGTTGGCTTGGCGATAACTATTAATATCCAGTATCGTTGCCGAAGTATCTTTTAGAGAGACTTAGAAATATTAATATTTCTATTTTTGAAAACCAGTGGATGTATTCCACTGAATTTAGGTAAATAATCCTTCGTACAGACGGTGCGTAGTGACGCCTGCTGGGTTCGTCTATTATTCCGTGTTATCATTCTGCTGCTACATTTAGTGAGTTATCCTCTTTATTTATTGTTATTTTACGTTGGTGGTTGTTGTTGGACTTGAATGCCGTGTTTACGTTATTTTTCGCCCTGCGGGGCGGAAAAATTGTTTTTTTTCATCTGTGCTCATTTTGTGAGGAGATAAATATTTATGAACTGTTTTTCTGTTAAAGAAAATTTGATTTTTTGAACTGTTTTCCCGTTAAGAGGAAAATAATCTTTGTCACAAGACTTCCTTTTGTGTGTGAACAATGGAGGACGACATGGTGTCACGCCTCAACTTTTTGCTGTGCAACGTGGACTTCCCGCTTTTGCAGGAAGAAAATAACCACACAGAACAGGTTAATTAAGTCAACCAAGAAGGAAATAAGGACGAGAAAAAGGCAAATAGTTTCTCTGGCGCCGTTGGCAGACAGTTCCAAGATATTGAAGTTCCGAAAGAACATTTATTCAAATATAGGAATTTAATTAAAAGAACTGACAATGAAACAAGGTTAACTCCACCAAAGGAAATAATACAAAATCTAGCTGTGAGAACTGTTATATATAAAGTATATAACACAAAAGAGAAGAGAATTATGATGATGAAGACTGACGCAGTTGAAAAGTGTCTCGCCCCCATTTAGGAAAAAATAAAATATGTAGGAAAAGGTCCTTGCAACGCTACAATAGAGGCGCAATTTGAAAGCGCCGAAGATGCCAAAGAAATATCCACACTGACGTTGAAAACGGATGAAATTATGTTATTACCCACGTACCTCGGCCAGAGAAGCGCAAAGATTATAATAGAGGAGATTCCAGCCGTATACGATGTGTACTGGATGGCAGCAGCTTTAATCTACGATGCGGAAGAAGAAATTAATATTCTCTCCATGAAAAAAGAGAGGCACTCAATTGGAAGGGGCAGATCCTGGAATTATTAGTCAAGCCTCTAATGAGACCCTCGAATCCAGACCAGACAGGATTTTTATAGGGGAGGGACTCAGTGCAAGAGTGTCGATGGAGGGACGGCGGCCCAGATGTTTTAAACGTAGTGAGAAGGCTCACGTCCGCTCCGAATGCGAGAAAGTTAAAAAACGACACAGAAGAAAACAGAGGTTCCTCCCCAAGAGGAGAAAGACTCGCAGGAAAAAGCCCAACAGAAAACAGAGAAACTGCTAAAACCGGGAAAAGTCAAGAGAGAGAGAAACCAAAAGAAGATATAACGGAAAAAGAAAAAGAGAATGTAACAACAGAAGAAGGAATGGACTATACGGTACTGACTGATAAAAGGAAAAAAAACCCTTGGCCCTGACTCCCCTCCTCTTACAAAAAAAAAGAAACGAAAAGAAACGTTGCAAAACACATAAAATACACCCGTCCACTTCCAAATCGAAACCCACCCCTAACCTTCCACATAAACTCATACATGATGAAAAAATTGTCCTATAACTACCGCCTCGGCTATAACCTTGGAACCCCAGTAATCCGTTACAGCACTTTCTTTTAATCGTTTACATCACCTGTGAACTAAACCCCATACTTTGTGTGTGTGTGTATATATATATATATATATATATATATATATATATATATATATATATATATATATATATATATATATATATATATATATATATATATATATATATACACACACAAGGATAGCCATATTATAAGGTTTCCGTGGGAAAACCCATTTAAATAAAAAGATTGTGAACCACTGTGAAAAGGTTGGGAACCAGTGGTTTAGTTTTTCTATCAACTGATTTATTTAATCTTTAAATTAACATGTAACTAGTTGAATATACCACAGACACGTCTGCTTATAGCATAATTTTCATGCTGAATGAGCGATGCACAATATGTTATAATTCTGTGCCTTTGAATAAGAAATAAAATCCATCTGATGGGATTCCACGCAGTTTCCATTGACATCGTTCGTTCGTCTATCGTTGTCAAAAATGACCGTGGACATCGCATGGGAGAAGACGGAGCATGATGTGTCTGCTTTGTCCGATCAGTCCGATGTAAGCAGAAGACTCTGCTGCAGGTCTGGCACTGGTTGTCTGTAGGGATTGAAGCCAAAGAATTGGCTCTGGACATAGGCAGTTTGACGTTTTCTTAGTTCCCCTGCGACCCTGTTCTATTCGTAGGAAGTGACACCTCGGCTGGTGCAGCTTCACCAAGACAGAGCGGACTTGTGCTTGTGTTTCCCAGGAAACAGGGTTGATCTCAAAAACTCTTCAATGAGGCTTTAAATGTGTCCCTAAAGCACTTTTCTGTTCACCTTGCGAACGCTTGCCTTCCGCCAATTCGATGTAGAACAGTCTCTTGTAGATAGGCATGCCCGACGCACGCCCATCTACATTATTTCACTAACAAGGCTCGGGTCGAATCGAGGTTAAGGTAAAAAAAATTTTAAAAACAATTGCTCAAGATGCCACGCAATGGGATTGAACTCTGACCCACATTATTGTTAAACGAACCTCAGAACCACTCGGCTATGCCTTCGTCTCAAATTGTCAAACACTAACTAGCTTAAGCAGTAACAGGGAAAAGCCATTTAGTTTATGGTGATAGGGTAATCCAGAGGTTTGAGTGCAGCACTTCGAATTCCCTTTTGTGGTTTCTCCGTTAATTTTGGTATTATCGTTATTTTTCATTTTATTATTATTATTTTTATAATCCATTGTTTTATTATTATTTTTCTTAATCGCTGATTTCCCCTTCTCGTTTATGTAACCCACCCCTTCTGATTTTTCTATTTTATACTTGTTTTGTATCCATTATTAAACTGGCACTCACGTTATAGTACACGCTCAACCGCTGTGAAAAATAGGTAAATAGTAGCAAAATCCTTACGAACTTTGCGGCTTATTAAATTACTAGTAAGCATGAATACATACTAATAACGATAAGCAACTTTGCATAAATTGGGTTGAATAAAGAGAAACATGTTAAAGGCAAAAAAGCTCGAAAGGTTTTAGTCATTGCTTCACATCTTTACTACACTTGAGGAAATATAGACTCTTTCTGTGCTTAATCCTTGGGGGAACTTTATTGAATTTAAACCTGAGAATGCTCCTTTGTCATTCCTGGGTCGTTTGCTACCATAAAAATCTACATGGACAGAAGCGATCACAATTATGTCAGAAACACGTTAGTCAATTTGCTGTTGAAAAATAGGGCTTTGTGCAAAGAAATGATATCGCAATACTTCAAAGACATTGTTTAATCAGGGAATACTGAAGACGTTCACATTGGCAGTTTAGTTGTGGTACAAAGGCCATTATTGACGGAAAAATGTGCCCATAATTGTTCCCCAAAAGCAAATGTTTTTGTCATTTTCCGTTGGCAGATAGGGTTTTGTGCATCACAAATGCATTCATAATACTCCTTGTATATTGCCGTATTTTTTGACACCGAAAACATTAAAATTTGCAACGCAGATTAGAAACAAATCCAAATATTGCCCGAAAATGACCGCAAAATTATACGACCTGACCTCATTTTCGAGGTTATTTTTGTAGTGAAAAATAGGTTTTGTGCAAAAAAACATACTTCATTTGGTAGCCGAAAGATTACTGAATCTTTTGATACCTCATACGTCAAAATCGGCAACTCTGTTTTCGAATCCATAACGAACATATGCACCACACACAGACACATAAACTCTCTTTTATAGATATAGATGTGTGTATGTGTGTGTGTGTGATTTGTTGTGTATTTCACGATACATTTCAGGTGATAATTTTTGTGATTAGGCCAGGATCAGCTCTAGTTGAGGTAACCTATGATCAAAATATTTTCAGTCGTTATCATTGTACGTGCAAGAAACCTAGGATCACGTCGTAATAATAATTTTATTGGTTCATATATCAAGAAACATTTTTATTACCTTACTAAGAATCAGATTTGTCTTGGTGATCTTAATCGTTTAGAAGAAACAGTTCAAAGTTGACTATTTTGATGAAAGAAATGTTTTATGACATTTTCACAGCCATTAATATACTAATCTATTATCTTTTATAATTTTCTCTCGACAGTTATTCTCTGTTTTGCAATTCGTTGATGATCTTTCAAAAGCGAATATCTATTATTCAAATAGTTTCCAATGATTAAAAACAAATATTTCTCTAATTTTGTAACTATTTGAGTAACTCTTATTTCTCGACATTCTGGCTTGTTTTCGTACATTATAGATTCGTAATTTTAGAAATAAATTTCCTATCTAATTCTTTCAAATCCTCTTAAAAGCCAAGGAAAAGTGCCTTGTGATAAGTTAAATTAATAAAAATAGAACTACGCCGTTATAAAAGACACCAATCAGAGACTGGCCCACTGTTAAACTGTATGAAACATTGATACAAATAATAATAATAATAATGATAATAATAATAATAATAATAATAGTCAAGACGAAGAGCGCGATTCGATTGTATAGATATTTTATTAGTTGAACAATATTTCAACAGTACGTCTGTCTTTGTCAAGTTCAAAATAAGAGGTGATTAAAAATTCAAAATTACAGAAATTTAAACGTAAAGTATGAACGAGAGCAACCAGCGTCCATACGTTGATGGAATGACATCATCATTTTTAAAGTTTTATAACTAGCAGAAAGAAAGAAAAAAAATAGGAAAAGGAAGACGACAGAAAAACAAAGGAAAGAAAAAGAGAGAAAGAAGAATATTCAATCAAACAGTTTCACTTCTCAGAATGTATGAGGAGAAATATGTTTGCAGGTTATTAACACCAGGCCCTGGAGGAATGAATAAGAGGACAGGAGAATATCATCAAATTTATACAAAATTGTTTGATTGAATATTCTTCTTTCTCTCTTTTCTTTCCTTTTTCTATTTTTTCTTTCTTTCTTTCTGCCAGTTATAAAACTTAAAAACTGACGATGACATTCCATCAACGTGTGGACGTTGGTTGCTCTCGTTCATACTTTACGTTTAAATTTCTGTAATTTTGAATTCTTATCAATTCTTATTTTGAACTTGACAATGACAGACGTACTGCTGAAATATCGTTCAACTAATAAAATATCTTACAATCGAATCGCGCTCTTCGTCTTGACTATTTACCTTCGTGAAGAGTTACGTCAATCCTTTTTAAAATATAATGATAATAATAATAATAATAATAATAATAATAATAATCCTTTCTACTATAGGCACAAGACCTGAAATTTTTGGGGAGAAGACTAGTCAATTACATCGACCCCAGTGTTTCACAGGTACTTAATTCATCGACTCCGAAAGGTTGAAAGGCATAGTCGACCTCCGCAGAATTTAAACTCAGAACGTTACGGCAGACGAAATACCGCTAAGCATTTCGCCCTGCGTGCTAACGTTTCTGCCAGATCACCGCCTAAATAATAATAATAATAATAATAATAATAATAATAATATTAATAATAATAATAATCAAGTGTTGTATATATTTTTAAATGGGTAGAAAATAATATACATATATATATATATATATATATATATATATATATATATATATATATATATATATATATATATAATACACACTTCACGTCTGGCTGTACAGCCTTTTTGTTTGTTTATTTCACCGTTTCGTTTTCCTGTCTTGTTTTCCGTCCGCCACTACCCTCCATGAAAACAATTTAATTTGTGTTCGTGGGAAGAACCATTTTAACGATGCGTACTGCCTTGATTCTTCGAAACGCCGGAGTTTTAATGGTGGCAGCTGATGAAGGGGATGTTTCTATGTGGCCTGCTTGTTTGTTGCACCTTGTTTACCATTTTGTCCTTGTTCTTTTGCCACGTCATGTACCCAGTTATGTATCTATATGTACATGTAGATGAACGTATATACATACATGTACATATATATGCATATACTCATATATTGTTTATATATATATATATATATATATATATATATATATATAAAACGCAAAATCTTGAAACTTAAAATACGAAAACAAATAAATATCAGAATCTCCATCATCTTGACATTTTGCCAAGACATACGTCTAAATTGAAGACTTCAAGAAACGGTTTACGTCAACTCTTTTACGCTTGCATGTTGCTTTATTGTTACACAATTGTAATGGGGAGTCATCTTTCTATGAGCGAAGCAAAATGCTTTGTTAAGTTATATTTATCGTATAACTTAATTTCTGAACACACTTTTATGTCCCTCAGACAAAGAAGTACTGTCTGAACAAAGTCAGATTTTTGCTGCTGCAGGGTCTATCATTGCGATGCTTCATACATAGAGAAATGATTTTTCCCCCCTACTTTCTGACAATGCGAATTTGGAATCTATAATGATTCAATTGTATTCTTTTACAGTGTCGATAAAAGTAAAACGAAATAAAAAAAAAAGTGAAGAAAAAGTTTCTCTCTCTTTCCACAGAAACACACGTACGCGCGCGCGCTCTCACATATACATATGTATTTATTTCTATGTGGGCGGATGTGTATTAGCATAATTATGGTCAAGGATAATTTAATTCATCTAACATTCGTCCTATTGTGGCAGTTAATAGCGAAGGCTAGAATGAAAGCGATAAGAGAAAGTTATGAACGAGAAGTCGAATAACGATTGCTATCTACCGCCAGACAAAATTTCTCATTCATAAATATAAAGTCAGCCGAATATTACCTACAACAATTATATTTGTCTGTCGTATATTGTTATAGAAATCATACGAGTTTAGAAATATATTTCAGTGAATAGCTATATAAATTTTGTGTTTCCATTATCTTTATTTCGCACGTATGTTATATGTAATCACTTGATTTTAAATATACGTTCTGTGTGATAAGTGTTTCAGAAACTTAATAACTATCGTGACTACATATGTGCGACAACCATGCTTCTAATTGAGAAGTTATGATGTTATATATTTACATATAAACGAAGAACAATTTATGTTATCCGATAAGTAAAATACGTTGTCTGTTTTAATGTATGAATTGATCTACCTATTACTGCTCTAAGAATGAACACCAAGCAGTGAAGCTGCATCAGTTGGGCTAAATATATCATATTAAAGAACATTAACTATATTATTATCGAAATGCGAGTCTAAAATCTGTAGATGTTACGTAACTAAAAACATTGGCATTCTAAAATGCAAACACATTAACATGCTTTATAGGTTTATATAAAATAATTTTGTATTTCAAATTGTATAGAGGTAAACTGGATTATTTTCTCAAAGTTATAAATGTTTTAAAGTGATACATGAAAGCTGTTCAGACTCTCTGAGTGCGGATAACTATTGGCAAATGGACGAAACCCTTTAGTTACGAGGAAACAATTCGGTTTAAGCCCTCATATAAATATATCGGCGTAGGTATAGCTCTGTGATTAAGAGGTTTCTTTCGAAATTATCTGGTTTCGGGTTCAATCCTGCGGCACGGCACCCGGTATTTTAGCTCAAACCGACCACTACTTTGTGACTGAATCTAGTAACGGAAACTATACAGAAACCTATCGTGTGTATGTGTATATATATATATATATATATATATATATATATATATATATATATATATATATATATGTATGTATGTTTATGTATATATACATAATACATATATATGTATGTATGTATGTATGTATGTATATGTATATATACATAATACATATATATGTATGTATGTATATGTATATATACATAATACATATATATGTATGTATGTATATGTATATATACATAATACATATATATGTATGTATGTATATATGTATATATACATAATACATATATATGTATGTATGTATATGTATATATACATAATACATGTACATGTATGTTACTACATGTGTGTGCGTGTGTCTACGTGTTTGTCTCTCACTGTATGAATATCAGTGTTGGTTTGTTTATGTCACCGTAACATCGTGGTTCGGGAAAAAAGGGACCGATAGAATAAGTATGACTTTAAATTCGAGTATATACTGGGGTTTCATTTCCTCAATTAAAGCCTTCAGGTCAATGTGTCTCGCCCAACACTAGTCGCCGTCCTTTGACTGAAAATACTAAAAGAGTAAAAGAACATACAAATCTATAAAAATATAAACATCTGCGAGAAAATTGTACTTTTGCACGGATCCCCTGTTGGTATTTGTCCCGTGCCGAAGCCGAATCAAAGAAACATTCTTTGTCAATATTATTCACAAATTGTGATAAAATATACGAGCATCCTCTTCAACTACCTTTGCGTCTATTAGATCATTAATGCCAATCTAAAACTTTACATTCGTTAGTGTTTAATAACTACATGTATGCACAGCGCACACATATAGTGGATAAACAAAAATAAAATGACGTGAAGAGTTATAGGAAGAGAATAAATGTCTTTTTTTATCCCCCTAAATCAGTCTGCTATATCTACCGCATCGCATTTTACTTCCTTTACCCAGTTTACTCCCTTCACGTTTGAATATGCAACCTTTTGCCAAATTAGATAGTCAAATAGCGGATGTCGATAGAAAGGATAGTGACAGAGTATTTTTTAATGGGTACATAAACGATTACAACTTCATCTTAGCTCTCACATTCTACCGAGAGTGTAAAGAATAGGAGGAATTTGTTTGAATTCTGAGTTATCTGTACCAATTTGTATCCAAACCTTTCCGCAAGTCTGTAAGATACACGGATGCACCAAATACCCTCAACCACGTCCAAAGCCAAACACCTAACTTTAATATCTTTATACACACTGGATCGTCTGACAGAGATATATGCTATATCTAATGGAGGGAACAAACGTCATATGATCCTGTCGCATATCCTTCAACTGTATAACACATTCAACTGAATCTTCTGATATTTCAAGATTGTTGATCTACAAATATTAAGCTTACTGCTATTCGTACAAAATGTATTTAACCCTGTTCATTTGAGACTACCAAGCAGAAGAACGAAACCACCTCAAATATATATCTCTTTGCATTCCTCACATGTATAAAGCTCATAGTACCATAACATCAAAGTGGTTACTCCACATCTGTATTGCAAAAGTACGGGTAAAGCATAATGAGCTTTTGATGTACAGTCGTGGATCTAAGAAATGCTTTCGTTGATTTGCTTAACTGTTTCAGGTGAAGGTTGGATAAAGTACATTTACTACAAAATCTAGCCCGCAATACAATATCTGATAAAACTGCAATGCAATGAGTAACAGTTTTCCCTAAACTTCTCTGATTCAGTTTTTAACCCCCTACACAGCTCAAGATCCACATTGGAAAACAGCTCACGTCTACTGAATAATGCTACTTTCAAACAGGCACCAGATAATATTCAGTAACAGACACACGTTTTGTTCTATTTGTTTCTTGTATGGTCTCTGCTACTCCGAACCGCTACTATATATACTTTCCACCAAAATCCTCACTTCATTCTCTTCCCTCAAACATATTTAGTGTGTTTCACTCTCAATTCAGAATCCACTTTGAACATTTATCCCTCTCCTTCTGTCCTAGAAGATGAGAATTCTCTCCTGGCAACGTTTTCCTCTTAAAAATTAATCGCAGATATTCAGTCGGTTTGGAAAGTGTCCATAATGATCACGGGCTCTGTCCGCCATTCCTTGACAATCTGTATATATATATATATATATATATATATATATATATATATATATATACATACATACATACACGCGTGTGTGTCTGTGTGTGTGTGAGTGTGTGTGTTACGCATTCAAGAAAACTATCCCTGTTGAAACTATGATATATGTTAGAGACTCCCTTAATTTATTGTTATTTCAATTTACAAAAATATAGAAATGTTATGAAATTTAATTTCTGATATCTGATATTGAGGACGAGAAATTAATTTGAATTGATTCATAGATGATGTGGAAAATGAAGTTTAGCTCTATATCATTTAATTATTTCCTGAATTCACTGTTATAATTATTATATTATACACCGTGTTATGCATATACATTTTGATAATATGTTTGAATATGATACGAACTAATAGAGAACATGATCGCTCAGCATGCTAGAAACAAGAGTCAAACCTCCTCCAAATGACAACATGTTGAAATTACACTGTAGATAATCTGATTCTAGATACCTGTAAAAAGACGGTTAATCACAGTTAAAATAACTTTTCTAGTAAGTCTGTTTATAGTTAACCTGGCGCTACTCAATTTCAGCAATAACATTGTCAATGATTTTACTGATAATATAAATTTCAATTTCAGATAGGAAAGAGTAACATGCTCATTGATAAAATATTAACCACATATAGGCGCAGGCGTGGTTGTCTGAGAAAAAGCTTGCTTCCCAGCCGCATGGTACTGGGTTATCCCACTGCGTGGCAACTTGGGCAGGTGTCTTCTACAATAGCCTCGGGCCGACCAAAGCTTTGTGAGTGGATTTTATAGACAGAAACTGAAAGAAGCCTGTCGTATATAAAAGTGCGTCTGTGTTTGTCATGTTTGTCTATGTTTGTGTGTTTTCATCCAGTCGGGGTCGACAAAATAAGTACCAGTTGAGCACTGAGTTGATGTTATCGACTTAACCCCTCCTCCGAACTTGCTAGTCGCGTGCCAAAATTAGAATGATTAGGATGCCCGTAAAGTACAGGTATGAGTTAGGCGATTTTAAAATAATCGTACAATGGATTCTGTACTAAATAAATTTGGAAACCCTAATTGTATCCATTTGTGTTTTCTATGCTCCGAGTTCAACTTTACCTTTTATACCCCGCTTTATTTGGTGGGGAGATGAGAAATAAATAAAACGCCTATCCAAAACCGGGGTGGTTTTTCCTCTTCTCTTCTTATGTCTTGTAATCAGATACGTCAAAAGAGTCAAGAAATGAGCCCCATGAATCTTCCCCCTATTACTCAGTGAACTCCCGAATAAAAAAAAAATGAGAAAACCTGTTGCTTTTTATTGTATTAAGATATGGTTTATAATATGTAATGTCCATAACCACCATACACTGTAAGTGTCAATGCATATGACGGAATACAAAACTTAAAATTCTTCCCCTAGCAAGATATCACTTTAAACATCGAATATAAAATTTGAACCATAACATTCTGTAGTTCAAAGTGTCACCGCGTTGGGGAAATAGCTTAAAACCCCGTATAACTACTGTAGTTCTTCTGCACAAAATTTTCACCTGTAACTTAAAAGATTTATTTGGGAAACTGGAATATTAGTTAAGATTAATTGAAATAATAAAACTATCGATCATAAACAAATACGTTAAATGAAATACGTTCAGAACGTACTATGATATTTATATTGTATTCATAATTTATTTACCTTTACTCTGCTATCTACAAAGAGTTATCCAATTATAAATCATTTTACAGAACAATCAGAAAAACAAGTTGCCATAGTACCGATTAGGAGTAAATGTTTCATCGTAGAAAGTAGCTATACTAAATACAAGTTTAGATAATATAAGAAGGCTACTGTAGCCTCATATTTATAACAGAATTTAAATGGGTGCAGCTGACATTGACTATTTGCATTGCACTAGCCAAGATATAAAACCAAAAATGTTTTTCATAAAAATAACCAGATTTGCTTCATATACTATCATATTTATCTTCTTTCACTTATGTGAATATATATTGAAGAAAATTAAGATATTGGAATGCATAAATAAAAAATTACGTTTTATCTAGAAAAAAAAAGTAAGAAAATGTATTCGGTTTTTGATTACCTACATAATATTAATGAAAAATATTAAAGAAAAAGATAATCTGGACAGGAATAATTTAGCATATAAAATATTTGTGTATCCGCATACTGTCGACGATATAATCCTGTAAAATCCACACGGTCGTCAATATAATCCTGTAACGCTATTTCTTTATTACCCATAAAAAGGCTATACAAAGATGCTTGACGATACAAGCCAACACAACATAAGGACAGTAGAAAACATAAACTTGGGGAACTAAAATAACAAAAAGGGGGTATCGAGTAAGAAGAAAAATAAAAGAAAACGAATATTATGAAAGAATGACAAGATAAGGCGCAATACCCACTCGACCCCCGAAATCGAGTGGTTACATTAATGCATGATTTTTACAGTCTTTTCTCTTTTTCATTTCTAACATTAGAAGTTCACATTAATACATGATTTTAGAGTTTTTTCTCTTTTTTATTTTTAAAATTAAATGTTCACCTGTTCAATTTTCCTTCTTATATCCTCATACTCCACCACAAACGGCGGAGTGTCACACAACCATATCACGTCTAAAACACCTCTGTCATCTGCGCCAAATTCCTCTCGCCACTCCCTTCCACTATGCTATTCTTTTCTCCACCTCTGCACTTTTTTCGTAAATTATCAGCATACCCTTATAATTTCATTCTTCTTCAGTTGTTGCTATTTTCACCGCTTGCGTACTTTTAGGCTTAAGTTGTTCGTTACCTTTTTGTGGCTTCTTGGTTTCTGTTGAATGTCTCTTGCCTTTGCTTTTTTCTTCTTTTGGGGCTGATAAAGCCGTCACTCCCCTCTTTTCACCTTGATCCTTTCCTTCTCCTTTATATCGCTGGCGCGCTCAGCATCACCACTATTCTCTCTCGTTTCTATTTTCTTTTCCATCTCCTTTTCTTTTTCCTGTTCCTCCTCATTTCCACTCAGCATAAATTCAGACAAGGGGCACGGAGCCTTCATATGGCCCCGTGTTCCGCAAATGTAACAATTGGGACGTCTTCCCTCTACCACTACACTCAGCCTTCCTCCTTTCTCAATCTCAATCTGGTAGGGGATTCGGTCAATGTCATCGAATGTGACAAAAAGCCACATTTCCACTTAGATACCCAACTTCAGTTTTGTGATAATCTCATGCCTAGAATACCTTTGAACACAAATCTACTCGAAGAGATCTCAAGCGCAGTAGCCAATCATAGTTCACCTATCTTCTGATCATAATCTGTTTAAATTAAAGAAGTAATAATTGCTAATAATTTAGGTACAAAGCAAGTAGTTTTGAGGAGAGAGGTCAGGCTATACTTTCGACTCCAGTAATTAGTTGGAACCTTGTTTAATCTACCCCGTAGGGATGAAAAGCAAAGTTGATTTCTGCGGGATATGTACTTGGAACGTAAAGAGTCAGGACAAATGTCTCACGCTCTAATGACTCTGCCAGTTCAACGCTCTATATAAGTAATAATATTGGTTTCAAAATTTTGGCACAAGGCCAGCAATTTCAAGGGAGGGAGTAAGTCTATTACATCGACCACAGTGATCAATTGGTTCTTATTTTATTGACTCGAAAGAATGAAAGGCAAAGTCGACCGCGGCAGAATTTGAACTCAGAACTTAAAGACGGACGAAATACCGCTAAGCATTTTGCCCGGAGTTCTAACGATTCTGCCAGCTCACCGCCTTAAAATAAGTAATAATCTTTTCTATTAAAGGCACAAGTCCTGAAATTTGGGGGAGAGGTGAAGTCGATTACATCGACCCCAGTACTTAACTGGTATTTATTTCATCGACCCTGAAAGGATGAAAGGTAAAGTCGGAATTTGAAAAATAAGTAACGATAATGATTTCAAATTTTGATAAAAGGTCGATGAATTTAGGGGAGAGTGTTAGTCGATTACAATGACCCCAATGCTCAATTTATACTTATTTTAAAGACCCGAATGGAATAATGGCGCCAGCGGAATTTGAATTCAGAACATAAAGAGCTCGAAGAAATAATGCTAAGCCTTTTCTCGGTATGCGAACAATTTTGCCAGCTCGCCTTCTTTAAATAAGTAATAATAATGAAAAAATATTTAGTTTCAATGATTTATGCAATCTGTCCTTTACATAAATGATTTGTAATGAAATAGGCGATCAAGGTTAATACGACAAAACTAGTTACATAACTATTCATTCGGTAACATCAAATAAAATCATTCATTACCGAGGTGCGCGGCAAGATGATTATGTTGACAGTTCTAAAGGGGTCGATAAAATAAATACCAGTTGAACACTGAAGTTGATGTAATGGACTACCCCTCTCCTCCAAACTTCCAGACTTTGCACGTATAGTAGAAAGTATTTCGTAAATCTTACCTCACGAGAATGTATTACCTTCAATGTTCGTCTGAAATAGTAATCGAAAAATCACTATGTATATGTTAAAGGTAGCAAGAGTAATTTAGAATATGAATAATTTGGAGATGCCATCTGCAGGAAACACTATAGTTTCTTTCGTATTTTCCTCATCGGATAAGTTCTCATCGGATAATTTATCTGGTTAGCTTCATAATGTTCCCTTTATTAAATACGTGGACAACAACTTCACTTTTTCTTGTGCAAGATGGTATTTCTGAAGTATTTTCTAATAACAAATTTATACTGAATAGTATTACGGTACTTTATTGCTGCTTTATTTTATCGACCCCGGAGAGTCGAAATGAAAAGTTGATTCCGGCAAAATTTGAACTCAGAACATAAAGAGCCGAGAGAAATGCTGTTAAGCATTTTGTCCAAAATGCTGATGACTATACCTTGTTTCTTTATTGCCCACAAGGGGCCAACGAAGAGGGGACAATACAAGGACATGTGGGGACATAGAAGAAACAAAAAGTAAAAAAAAAAACAACACAAAAACGTATGTTACAAGATGAATGATAAATGAAAATGGAATGAAGTTCTTCAGCCCCCACCTCTGAGTCGCTTCATTTATACCTTTTAGTCACTTTTTATACTTCGTACCTGTCAGTATATCGAACTTGTACTCCAACAACCGTACGTACGTCAATTGCCACGGCAATTTGTCTATGTCCAAGTCAATTCCCAAATTTTGTATTCGCTTTTAAACTGATTTTATTACTTTTGTTCTTCGTTCAATTAGAGACCGCAATACCATCCTTGAACGTTATTATATTTATTTGTTTCAACTGCTCTGATATCTTTCCATGTTTTAATCTCTTCGGACAGTTTTCTGTCGTACATTAATGCGTAATGATTCTTTTTCTTTTTTTCCTGAGGTGGGGAAGTTTGAAAGCTTGTGGCTGTATGCGATCTTTTGTGTCAGAGAGGGATGGGAAGGTTCAGCGTCCGTAGGGGAGGGTGGGAAGAAAAGGGTGTGTGTGGGTGTTGGGTGGTTGTGAGGTGGGGGTTTTGTGTCTGTTTTGCTTGGCTTTTTTCCTTTCCATTTTATTTTCTTTCCGATTGTTTCCCATTCGCTAACTGATTCGTTCCCATTTTCTTCTGTTTCTGCTGGTGGTATTACCTCCTTTTTTCTTGTCTGTTCTTCCTTTGACTCTTCCGACTTTTTGGGCTGCGAAGGGCAGTCCACTCTAATGTGACCTTTCAGGCCACACTTGGGGGGTCAATTCCACATTGAAATCCTTCGTGCCTCATCATTTTCATACAATTTCTCCATTCTTCCCATTCGATTTGATATTCCTTACACTTTTAAACTTTGCAATTTCTGCGAAGCTTTTGTTCTCTCTTATCCGTTCTTCATTCAGTTTCTTTATCGTGCTCCACGAAATCTCTGATGACGACGACTGCTGACACTGTTCAGACAAGGACAGCTCTGAGTAGTTGTTATATTCTTCTTCTGACATCTGTTTTATTCGGCCTACTCTCCTCTATGAGGAGGGAAAGCACAAACAAACTGTCACAAGGCAGCACAAACAAAAGTGTTCCTTGAACACTACAACAATTAAACAACAGTAAATTAAAGAGCAATATAACGCCAGCAAATAATACAACTTTAACTCACCAAATTTTTTCTACTACTACTGACCTCGCTAATGACTATACCTGCTTGCTACCTTGATGTAATGAATAAAAATAAAGTTTGAAATGTTTGCACGAGACCAGCAATTTTAGGAGGAGCGTTCTCATTCCCAAAGATTGGTGGAGTGCTCATGTTTTGGGAACTCGTGCCTTGCTAATGGTCACCACTTTTATATCAATTGATCTGAGTTTGTTGAGGAGGTGGGTCTGTTTCCAAGGTGACTCCAGCTCATGTGCATTCAGATTGTCTATTTCAGATCAGTGAAAAAGACCACTTACATTATTCCTATGAAGAGACCGTTTTTCTGTTCTTTCGACTAATTGTGGAGGTTTCTACGAGTAGATGTTTAGGATATTATTTTGTTCATATCCTCGGAAATCTGTCGTTCCCTCGGGATATTTCATCATCTGTGTGTTGTATGTGTATTTTTCTGTTTTCAGAATTTGTGTGTGAGTTGGTGTCATGTGATGGTGTCACATAGTCATTGTCCTTAATGTATATTTATTGATATATGTATTTTATTAATTCTTTATTGTTTGTGTCTATATCCACGTAGCTGATGTTTTTCTTTTGTTCGGTTTGTGTATGCTGTTCTCATTGTTGCTGTGAGTGTGAATTAGGTTGCTTTTGTATTTAAGGTGTTGGTGGTCTTAATGGTGTTTGTGGTGATGGAGATGTCTCTGGTGATGATGATGGTGGTGGTTGTAGTGGAGTTGATGTTGGTATTTTTGTAAGACATGTTGCTTTTAGTTTTCTCCTTCCAGCTCTTTGTGTGGATGAGTTACATTTTTTTAATTCTCATATTAAGGGGACGTTTTTCCATTCTTTGTCGCCACCTTCACATAGCGGAATATCCGAAGTAGAGTGAGGCATGTACTGTTGTCCTGTGTTGGTGCTGGGGGAGGGGTCCTGCTGTTGATATTGTTTTTGTTGTTAGTGTCGAGATCTTTCTAGAAGTTGGGTGTTTTGGTTTCGTTGCTGTTCCTACCATTGATGTTATAGCTGTTTTTGTCGATGATGTCTTTGAATCCTCTACTGCTGTTGTTGTGGTCTCAGTAGTTGTCGCCGCTATTCGTGTGTTTGTCATCTGTAAAAACTCTGGACACTTTATCTGTGGCATTTTACCAATGCCACAAATATAGTACCCACAAAGTCTTGTTTCTTCTGTGTTTTTACGATGATAGAAAGTCTTTAAATGAGTCATACTTCCGCATGTTTGAAATCTTGGCTTTCTTCCCTCAACTGTCACAGATACATGGGTACTATCAACAAAGTTGATCGGGTAGTATGTTTTCGATATCTTTCAGGATTTGTATGGTCAGTTACATACTTATTCCTGACTGATTTTGCTTTGGTATTTTATTGACATTCAGGATAATTTCATCTTCCTCTATATCTGTCAAAACCGCCACCAAACAAATGATTATTTCTGTCAGCACGTTTATAATCTCAATCTTTCTCGACGCTGGCCGCGATAGAATGATATTAAACAGAGTCCCTCATTCACCAGTGTGGCTGTGGAATGAAATCTTGCCTCTATTTCTGTTTCAAATCTCACTTCAACTGTACCATACTTTTTTCCCCGCACGATGTGGGTCTCGTGTTTCTTCATGCGCCAAAACACTTTTGCATTTGGACTTCACTTGCATTTTCTGTCCGACACGATTTTGTTCCGATGCAGCGATATATTATTGTGTATCATTACATGCTTTCTATTACGCCAAATGATGGTTTTAGAGTTATTTGTCATCCATTTTTCTTTTTTACAGTTTGTCTAGTTAGTTCTAAATCATCTTGGTTTAGATAGAATTTTTCTATATCTCTTTAGGCGCTTGCAAAGGAACTTACCTTTCGCAGTTGTCTTGCTGTACACGTTGTTGTTAGTGCCTACGTAATAGCGAAATATTTGCCTCTGTGTTTCTGTTGGCGGTTGCAGTGATGTTGTTTCTTTTTACTCGTAGAGAAATCCCGCCTGTTGAGGTGGTGTTAGTGACGACCTTGACGGAGACAGAGATTGCATTTCTTTCATCTTTCAAAATTGTCGTTTTCGCTTTTTATCTCACTTGTAGTTGTTGTTATTCACTTGTTTTTGTTGATGTTTCGATCGGCATTTGTAGAGGCAATGTTGGTGTTTGCAGTGGTGTTCTATTTTAAGAGTGAGAACGCGGCATTTAAAACGCTCTCCCATTTAACAACAACAACAACAATAATAATAATAATAATAATAATAATAATAATAATAATAATAATAATGAAATGTTATTTTGTAAAGTCAACCAAAGTAAAGAGAATACCGTAAGCGAATATTAGCTCTGTGGGAGTAAGAACTGAAGAAATGAATATTTGACAAACAATGTCAAATATTCGGAGTGAAATCCACCGAGGCAAAGAACAAGATATAATAGTGAAGAACAGAAAGATGTTGAAGTTGCTGAGTTAACCGAGGTGGAAGATAACGATGTTGAAAGTGATGTCGGCATAAACATAAGCACAGCTTCAAGTGAACATACAAAGTTAACTGAGGAATCCAACATATTAGAACAAACAAAGGAAGTAATGGAAAAGCAACCTTCGCTACAACCACAACACCTACGAAACTCTGATTGGAATAGAAAGTGTAGTGTCGGGAATAAGCATAATATATAAACATAGCTAAAAAAAAAGCTGATTAAAACAGGAGAAATTGTAGTGGAAATAAATGTTTGGCGAAAAGAAAAGCAAAAACGGAAAAAAAGGAGAAAGATATATTCTGGAAGCAGAGGACAGAGGGAAATAGACCAATTATGAAAAGACACAGGACTTCTTGAATGGTGGGAAAATGGTAACTAATAGTAAAACAGTTAGAAAAACCGACTGAACCAGCTGTACAAATGATGAAGTTTCAAGACAGTTACCGAAGAATTGAGAGAACTCATAAAAGCAAAAGCTGCTGTAGTAACACGAGACACTGAATAAAACAGAACAAAGAAAATAGGTTGTTCCGATGCGATCAAGTTTTACAAAGAATTGGACAAGCAAGAGACACGAGAGAAATCGAGAAAATTCTGGGCTAGTATTTGGGAAAGGGAATAAGTTCACATTGAGAAAGTAGAATAGATTGAGGAAGTTGCAGCAAAATTGCATAATGAAAAGCTACGAAATATTTATTTCAAAAAAAAGCAATGGTCGAAAATAAGATAAACATGATGGCCAATCGGAAAGCTTCTGGATCCTGAGGATTTTGGATAAAATCTTTCAAGTACAGGGTGGAGCAGAGAGGACGGATGTTTTTAAAAATTTCACAAAATCATTAATTTTAGCTGCACATAAATTTTATTAACATCAATGTGTTTGTATTGAATTAGCATTTGTCAAAATCAAGTGTAAAAAAGACAATATCCATTATGTGGTGTCCGTCTTCATTGATGCATTTCTGAAGGCGTTCTTGGAAGTTGTTCTCGACTCTCTCTAGCATTGATCCGTCGATTTGGGCGACGCCCACGCGAATAGCTTCCTTCAAATCGTCCAATGTACGGGGCTTATGCGCATACACACGCGTATTACTCTGCGGGATTGCAAGTCATCTTAATGAACGCATCGAAAATAGAAGTGTTCCTGAATGGATAACATCCGGTATTATATACGTTTTGGTGATAAATATTGATGAAGCTAATGAGGCCGGCACCTACAGATCTATCACATGTCTCTCTCTATTGCAGAAGAATTATACATATAGGTGCAGGCGTGCCTGCGTGGTAGGAAGCTTGCAGAGTTCAGTCCCACGGCGTGGCACCTTGGGTAGGTGTGTTTTACTATAGCTTCGTGCCGATCAAAGCTTTGTGAGTTGATTTCGTAGATGAAATTAAAAGCTTATCATGCATATATGTGTGTGTGTGTATGTGTGTGTGAGATTCTTCAAGGCGGTGCCCCAGCATGGCCATAGTCTAATGTCTGAAACAAGTAAAAGATAAATGATAAAAGAACCATCTTGAAAGAAGGAATCTTTTAAATGAAGAACAAAAGTTGTGTAGAAGAGGGACAAAAATTTCAAACGATCAACTACTCATTAGGAAGACTGTAATGAGAAATTATAAAAGGCACCGGGTCCGGTTACGTATGGTGGGGATAGATTATCATAAAGCTTTTAACATGAAGCCTCATTCTTGGGTAAAACACTCTACGTATGTGTGGAATAGCAGATGATAATCTCAGCTTAGTCAAAAGAACATGAAACACGGAAAAAAGAGCAAATTACAAAGACTGAAAATCTTGGAGAAGTTAAAATAAAATGAGGGGATTTTCACCGCCATTATTCCTAATTGTTTGTAATTTCTAAGAAATGAAAATGCTGGGTACTATTTCGAAACAGGATAGAAAAGAAGATAAATTATCTTCTTTTAAGGATGATTTGAAACTCCATAGAAGTAATTAAAAATAGGATGTTAGAAAGACTGGCAAATACAGTTATAATATTTACTTCGAAGTGTGGCCATTTAACACTGAAACGTAGAAAGGTAGTAAAGAAAAGGTGAATGGACTTAAGTTCTAAAGAAGTTATAGAGGAGATTAACATGAGCAAATGATATAAATCCCTTGGTATCTTGAAAGCAAATGAATCACTTCATATCGATATGGAATATGTCGTCTGAAAAGAATACTAAAACCCAATAAAGGTAGCACCATAGCAGCTATAGATTCATGGGCAGTGTCACTTGTAAAATACAGAGCGGATAAAGGAGACTGGGAGAAAGAAGAGTTGCAAAAAAGACAGAAAATGCGAAAAAAATTAACAATTAACAGGTTGTGCCAGCCTCAGAATGATGTAGATGATGTAGAGCGAATATTCATCCTCCAAAAAGGAGGTAGAGGCTGAGGCCTGCTACACAACGCTGGTGCCTCAAAAGTATTGAGAAAAGCATTGTTGATGTGAGAACGATTTCCATCAGCCATGTAAGTAAATTTTCTTCATAACTTTATTTGATTTTCTAAATGAGCCGTCTGGTGTGTTTATCTTAATGGCGTATGAATGTATACAGTGAGTTGCTTTGCGTTAGGTGTCGAAAAGGCAGGCACTCAGCAAGAAATGGAAACAAAATTGAAAGAAGAACTCGTAGTAAAAATAATAATTGTTTTACTAGATAAAAGTTAGTTGTTTTAGTAATATAAAGTTGCACCTTACAAATCTTCATTAACTGATGTAATCTGGCATTCATAAAACAGGATATCCGATGACAAATAAAACAAATTGCATTGATATGAAGGCAATGCGATAATATCAGAATTCAAAATTGCTTACACTCGTGGCAAATTGTTTAAATGTATAAAAATTCAAAACAATTTATGATGTGATTAAAAAAAAAAAGGCTCTTTTAAAAGAGAATGTCATTAAATGAAAATATTTACTGAAAATGTTTCATGAGCTTCTGATAATATAAAGCATGTGTATTTGTTGTATATTTATGATATATTTATGGTATATAACGATATTATAAAGCAGGTGCATTTTGAAGATTAAATTTCCCATTAACATCTTATATTAGTTGACTATTATCCTCAAGGAATTTGCTTCCAAGTTGATCACTAAGCAAACACCATTCAGGCAACAACTAACAGTCATAAATAAGAACAGAATAGATAATTTAGTCCTTAATATTTTCTCTCTCCCCCTTCTCTGTCTCCGTCTTTGTCTCTCTCTCACTCTCTCTCTCTCTCTCTCTCTCTCTCTCTCTCTCTCTCTCTCTCTCTCTCTCTCTCTCTCTCTCTCTCTCTCTTCTCTCTCTCTCTGCTTTTTCAGCAGCATATCCTCTTTGATATGATGCTACCAGATGTCTTGGGCGTGTGCACTGGAGTAGTTTTCAGTTGTCTCTTCCGAAAATGTCTTCGGCCCCAAATTTCTATAAATAAATTAAGAAATAGAATTTGCAATTTTCATACTTTTCATCGGTATTAGTGACGATATTTGTCAGGCGATGAAGTGGCTAACGTGGAAAAAGAAACTGGATTCGTGGGGTCAATTTGCTGATTGTGTACATTGATCTATGAGTGACTAACTCTTCTATTTTAATCAATGTAATGGTTTGAGCCCATTATACAACATTGATTTGGTTACTTCATACTCAGTTGAACTGAGTATCAAGTGTAACATGTTTTCATTCTCTAGGAATATGAATTAATGACCACTTTGTCAGCAGTATAACACTTTAATAATTCGGCTATGTGCAAAAGAAAAGCAAAAAATACAAAATTATCTTAGACAGCATGCTATATTTTCGTTTCTTTTAGTAGGATATTTTGTTCACTGTCAATAAATATACATAAAAAAATTGGTTAAACTCCAGTGTTTGCCCCGAGAAAAAACAAGATAGTGCAATAGGTGTAAAGCAACATGTAGTAAACGAATATGATGTTAAATAAATGCGAGCTGGCGAACTGGAGGGGTGGAGACAACTCGAAAAATTCACATCGGGAATGTTCTGAGTCCTCTCACCACTTCCACGTTGTCGGCGAAATTGTTTTCTTCATATTCGTTTACTACACATTATTTTACAGCTGGTACACTATTTGTTTTCAATTTTTGTGACCGGGTGTCGAAGTGGGGTTACTGGATCGTGTGAATCATCCGAGTCCGCACTGGAGTATAACCAAAAAACTTGGTTGGTAACATAACTTCAGTAACGAAATAAATTGCCTTGACAAATCCCCAAAGTCCTCAAAACTAAGTACGTTCGAATAACGGTTATAAACCTCAATCTCACTCAGGGTATTACAAATCAAAAGAAAATTGATCATTTGGTTCTTTACGACTGTTCCATTCCTAAACATATTCATATCGCTACGTCAACAGTCAGTTTCCTAATTATGGGGAAGAAATCCTAAATATGTAAAGGAGAAATATTTTTTTAAAAGCCTAAATGATATCGTTACTAGGTATAGGAAAATATTCATTGCGTAATACTCTTATTTAATTCCATTCTCAAAAAACATGTGCAGTGATACCAGTTTCTCATATGAACGGCATCTCTGAAATACTTATTTTCTAATATAAACTTCTTTGGCAAAATTTTATAATATAAAAACATAAGTATAGCAGAGTGAAGAACTTAAGATAATTTTTCTCCTTGAATTTTGTCTTTTGCAGTTAACTTCACTGAGAACAGTTGATCCATGCTTTCTAGTTCTGTATATTGCTTGAAATAAACTTGCGCAAACATATAAAACCCTTCCTCCCCAGAAAAAAACATCTGCATTGGGATATGATCCCGTAGCCTTGTCATCTCGCACCATTTCTATTCGGACATGTCGTCTCAATACTTTTCTCAGTAAGTATGTAATCAGACTTAAAAGCAACATATGTATGTACACACTAACTTAGTTCAACAATACTTTTATGTTAGTATTGAATTAGTAACATAAAAGAAATCCTCTGTGATTGAATTTGACCATAAATACGGCTTGTTTTATTTTAGTTCGCATTTAGTAGCTAGAGAATAACAGGGAAGTCACAAAGGCAAAACAATATACAATATAAATAACAAAGAAAGCGTTGTAACTAAATGAAATAGAAAATAGATTCTGCCACAGTTTTTTTTTTTTTTTTACAGATTAGAGTACTTTGTTTTGCATTGAATGACAGCAAATTAATAGTCGGAATAATCAAATCAAATCTTTCATCAATACTTACTAATTAAATAAAGTCACTAAAACGCCTCTTGTGAAATACACAAGAATCAAACTACATCTTGAAACATTAGTAAAACCAATAGTTTACCTAATGAAGATTCTTGTTTACTTCACTATTTCTACTTGAAAGGCACCAAACAATTATCAATAACCCAGTTTATCCACAATCAGTTATTGACCACACCCACTCGAATTTCAAATACGACTTATATTAAAAGGGTGCTCATGCGTATCAAAAACAGTTCAATTGCTTCAAACGCAATCATCTTTGACTGCACAGATAAATAAACACCTCCTGCTTGAGTAGCAAAGATTGACACGCGTTACAATAAATTGGTTTCAAACTGTTTTTCCTCCTCAACATCTACAACATATTGCATCAGTCTGTTTGCCCTTATATGCTGACGAGAAGTAAATAGTTACATCTGTTTGAAGCCGGTTCAATGCAAACATCTTTCTTCTTCACGTCATTACTACAACTTTTCCATTTCCATATCCTTATATAAACCACCTTAACTAACTCATGTACGAAAATTTTGTTAATTCGTCTTCAGCATTTGCAAGAATTTGGTATTTGTTCATTATTTACAGCACTATGTGAAGATTTTATATGTACACACACAAGCGCACACAGTATGATATAATATAAGACAATGGCGCAGTCGTGAATGTGTGGTAAGAAGCATGCTTCTCAACCAAACGATTCCGGGTTCAGTCCCACCGCGTGGCACCTTGGGCAAGTGTCTTCTATTATAGCTTAGGGCCGACCAAAACCTTGTGAGTGGATTTGGTAGACGGAAGCTGAAAGAAGCTCATTGTGTATATATATATATATATATATATATATATATATATATATATATATATATGTGTGTGTGTGTGTGTGTGTGTGTGTGTGTGTGTGTGTGTGTGTGTGTGTATGTGCGTGTGTATGTGCGCGCGCGCATCTTTGTGCCTGTGCTTGTCCTCCATCACCGCTCGACAACCGATGTTGGCGTGTTTACGTCCCTGTAACTTAGCGGTTCGGTAAAAGATCCGATAGAATAAGTACTAAGCTTAAAAAATAAGTCCTCGACTAAAACCCTTCAAGGCTGTGCTCATGCATGGCCGCAGCCGAATGAGTGAAACAAGTAAAAGAATAAAAGAATATATATATAATCCACAGATAAGATCTAAAGATTCTTCGAATAGAAGACACTTCGTAGTGTTCAAAAGATTCAAACTAAGACCCCTAATGTCTTTACAGGGGATTATTCCCCAAGGTAGAGAAAGGCTATAAGGAGGTTTGTATCTGCGTAAGAATGTAGTCTACAAGTGCCGTGTTATAATAGCATGCTCCCACCAAGCAAGGGTCTATATTGGCGGTGCTGTTAATTTCAAGCGCCGCTACCGTGCACACATGAACTCTTTCTCCAATCCAAACTCTAAATTATCTACCTCCTTAGTAACTTATATGCATAACCTCAAATCTCAAAATGTTCCTTATACCCTAACATGGTCCATCGTAAGTGAGGCTCCCTCCGTACAATGCAAACATTGCTATGTGTAAATTATGTTCAAGAGAATCGCTAATCTCATCCTCCACTACCACAACCTCTCATTACTTAATAGACTATCACACACACACACACACACACACACACACACACACACACACACACACACACACACACACACAAACACACATACTCGCTCTCACACACACGCGCACATACACGGACACACATACACACACACACTCAGACGCATGCTGTTCAGTAGTATATTCCTGATTATGGCATAAACCGAGTCATAAGCTTACCGATATTTTACTTCCGGTTATATACCAAAATAAGGAATATATTGGCTGACAATATAAAAGTATAATCGTTCAATTTCTCGTTTAGATTGTGCTATTTTATGACTTGTGGACTACAAACTTATAGCACAAATAAAAGGAAAGAAACTTATTTAAAGACTTCTTTTATTATTTCCCTTGAGATGGCGTTGTTTTTGTTTTTGTATATGAATTCTATTAAAATTAATTGCATTATACGAGAACATTTACTCATGCACATACATAAATTTGCAAATATACACTTATGTATATATATATATATATATATGACAGAGGCCTGCATTTTATGATTGTACATGTTTGTGTATTTTAACATCTATAAGACTTCCACAGGTTTTGGACATATGTTAGTCCCTGAAACTGTAGGTTCATAAAATACATTTTACAAATAGTGTGATGGTTTATATCGTTTTATGTCTGCGTTATACTTATCAGTACAGGTTAGAATTCCAGCTTGAATTCCTGGAGTTATATGTTTATTATGCGTATAATAAATATTAACGTTGTGGAGGCACAATGGCCTAGTGGTTAGGGCAGCGGACTCGCGGTCATAGGATCGCGGTTTCGATTCCCACACCGAGTGTTGTGAGTGTTTATTGAGCGAAAACACCTAGAGCTCCACGAGGCTCCGGTAGGGGATGATGGTGAACCCTGCTATACTCTTTCACCACAACAACTTTCTCTCACTCTTCCTGTTGTGCCTGTAATTCAAAGGGTCAGCCTCGTCACACTGTGTCACGCTGAATATCCCTGAGAACTACGTTAAGGCTACACGTGTCTGTGGAGTGCTCAGCCACTTGCACGTTAATTTCACGAGCAGGCTGTTCCGTTGATCGGATCAACTGGAACCCTCGACGTAGTAAGCGACGGAGTGCCACTAAGACTAAATATTAACATTATATCGTAACATTATTCTGGCTGGATATTTAGTAAGATGGACGAGCGTGAAACTCCATATTTTAAATTGTTTTTGTCTATGTATGAGGAGAAGAGTTCTTCCCTAGTGTTCAAAGTCTTCAATATTCTAGTCATGACGCTTAATTTCTCTCTAATACAGATGTTGCATCTGTTGCCTCATCCCTTATATTTGCTATCCTTAGTTATGGTATTCCTGTTTATTTGGGGGTTGTCTATGTTTCTATCTTTGATGTTCCCTACAGTATTTGACAAGCTTGTGTCGTGTATTTTATTCTTATCTCTAAACGAAGGTAAGTGACCCGTGTATCTTTCCTGGAAAGTAGTTCCAGTCATTCCAGTGTAAGTTCTTGCTGTCCTTTTTATATAACTTTCAAATCTCTCAGCTCTCTGTAGTCTCATGTAATCTCATCCATGGACGAAATAACCAATATTATTAAGTGCAGCGCTTGATAGACAGGAAATCTCTGCATGAAAGCATTGGTACCACTGTTAATCCACAAATGAAAAAAATATATTCAGCAAAGGTAGTGCTAGAAATAGCAGCTGGCTTTCTATTAAAGTCAAACTGGACGTTATCGTCCTGGATTGACTTTGAAAAAGTTGACAAGGTTAGCTGAAATACTGTTGATCTGTGTATTGCTTCTTATTATTTACGTCAGACCATAACTAAACAACGACAGCAACAGTAGTAGAAACAACATTTCAACATCATCATCATCATCATCATCATCAACAACAACAACAAACGTTTTGTCGGGGATCTGAGCTCGAGGCAAAATCAAGGCAAATAGTCAGTTTCAATTTCAGAATAATGCTATATCAATTTTGAACAAACACACTTGAGATAGGTAGGCTTACTATGACTTCAAAATTTTCACCACACAGATATAGTATTTTTGTGTCTGATGAAATAGCACACTATTAACAATAACGAGTTATTACATGGGCATATGAATTGGTTTGACCATCATATACCCGCCATGACACCCTACCTCAGGCGAATATGATCGTGTATAAACAATATTCTTCCTTCAGAGTAAATGTGGTATAGCAAGGTAAGAACTGGGTATTTGAGTGACACTAAAGAATGGATAACGAGGAAGATGATGAAAAATATGAGGATGGCTGAAGACATATTGAGAAGAGCTTGTGTATCTTACTGTGTATTAACAACCTCCATAGGCTACAGATCTTGTTTAACACTGGCATCATTAGGAATCTTTGAATAAGAGTGAATCGCTGGACACCTATACGATAAAAAGAAAGCTACTTATAAATTAATTAGGAGTATGTAACCTGTACGAAAAGAAAGCAATTATCAAAGTTTATTTTGTACAAATAAATCTCTTGACAACATCTAATGTTAATATTTATTTTTATCAAGATGTGGTTTTTAAATTTCCTTTTATTGGTGACGATTTGAACTACAAAATAATAATAATAATAATAATAATAATAATAATAATAACAATAATAATAATAATAATAATAATAATAATAATAATAATAATAATAATAATAATGATAATAATAAAATTTGTTGATTGAAACCGAAAAAATGTGGCATCTTAAGACAGTTACAATACTAGCGATTGTAGGAGCACTTGAAATGATCAAAAAAAGAACTGAAAATTATTTGCGGATAATCCCTGGCTTAACATTCATGTAGAAATGCAAAAGATTGTCTTAACTGGTACGTCACACGTATTGAAAGGGGCATTGCCGCTGTGAATTTTCTTTCATTTTGACCCTTTATTTTCTTCATTTTCTTCTTTATTTTTTCTTTCTTTCCTTTTTCTGCTTTTCTTTCCCTTCTTTTTCTATCACATGACTTTGTAAATGAACAATCTGGTGTGTTTATTTTGATGGCCTACCAATATATACACAGTGAGTTTCTTTGCCCTAGGTTTTGGGAAGACACTCGGCATGAAATGGAAACAAAATTGAAAGAACACAATAATAATAATTCACTGCGAGATATCATTTTTTTTAACATTACAAAATTTCCTTCTTTGTCTTCTCTTTCTCTTTCTTTCTTTCTTTCTTTATTTCTTTCTTTCTTTCTTTCTTTCTTTCTTTCTTTCTTTCTTTCTTTCTTTCTTTCTTTCTTTCTTTCTTTCTTTCTTTCTCTCTCTCTCTCTCTCTCTCTCTCTCTCTCTCTACCATACATTTCATTAGGCTACTTTCTACTGACATATCAGTAAAAACATTTCTCCAGGTTTTAACTTTAACTCGCATCAGCCTAATTATATTGATTCTAGTATCTTTTCATATTCGTTATGTATTTTTGAATAAACAGAAAGCTGAAGAAGAAAGTGGTTTTAATTTACTTACATCAATGGTACCAAATATAAACTTGTTTATATAATTGACGTCATAGGAAAGAAAAACAATGTCTACTCCAGCAAAATTTGAATTCTGATAATAAAAGACCGCAACTAGATAACAGCACAAAGTTTTAAGTTTTCTCCCAAGTCTACCGTTTCTATCATACTCTACTTCATTATCTTCTATAATAAAGTGAATAGAAAAACATCAATGAACGAGCTCGTCAATGTAATTAGTATATAAAAGCTGCTTTTATGGGTGCATAAAACCTAAAATATTGGTTGCTTGTTTTAGATTTTAAGCATTTATAGAAGGAAATTTTGACTACTAATTGATTGGATAATCTCAGCCAATAGAAGGTTTTAACTCACTAAATTATATATATCTTATCGTATTAGTAGTCAGTGTCCAGCAAGTTTCACCTTATTTTCCCTCCAGCCATACTGTCGATATTAACAGAAAGCATCACTACTCGTCCTCTGTTCCTATATATGCTGATCATACCGCTATATTAACAAGTAAAAAGACTATACTCTTTGAGACGAACTGAAAGGACTGAAACATGATCTTTCTTTCCACCAATAAGTTCGTTTTGAAAACAGGTGACACCCTCATGTATTTCATTTTCATTTTACAAAAAATTCGATTGACTAATGTTATCTGAGTTGTCTCTTTTTGTTGTTGTTTTTAGATATTAAGCATGCCTTGCTGGAGGCTTTACCCAATTAACTGCATTGTTAATTTTGTTTAATTGAAGTTTTTCTCAAGTCACTTTATTAAATGTTCATCCCCCTACGACCGAATGTGTAAAAATTATGAAGATTATGGTGCAACTGATAGGTATTTTGTAGGAGTTTTTTAAATCATACTTTCAAGTCACTGTTCTGTAGCTTGGGCTTGTGTAACGCTTTGAAAGCGTTAGACGATTAAATGCCCCACCACCACCACTACCACTACCACCACCACCCTAGTAGTTATTTTGAGTCTGGTACTTTTTGCAGGACCGCTTAATTCCGGGGATGCAAACAAAACATGTTGTCAAGTAGTGTGAGACAAACACAAACATGTACACGCCTACACTTATGCACGCACACACACACACACACACACACACACACACAGACACACGACTGAGTTGCCCATAGTTTTCTGTATACTAAAATCCCTCACTTAGCTTTTGTCTGCTCAGGCCTTCTACGCAGTGAAACTGAACCCAAAACCACAAATATACGAAACAAACTTCTTAATCACATGACATCTACGCCTAACATTATAGAATCTAACCTAGTTATTGCAAACCAAATTTATGGACTACTGACAATACACTGACTGATCTCGATTTCTCATTATAACAATATTATTTTCCATAATCGTGTCTCATATATGGTCTATAAATATCGAATACTTCAATGGTGTAATGGGAAATCACTATTCAAAAGGAACTAATACGAAAAGGAAATCATAACTAATCATCATCATCATCATCATCATCATCGTCATTATCATCATCATCATTATTATTATTATTATTATTATTATTATTATTATTATTATTATTATTATTATTTCACATACGCACAGCAAATTAAACTGTTAGAAAAGAAAATTTCCTAACATCGGGAAACAGCAAGTAACTTTAGATACCAAGAACTCTCCTAAGTATCCTAGCTTTCCCTAATAACACTGTTTTCCTAATGCACCTATAACTACAGGGATATATTTTACCCGCACTTTCCATAGTCTCTGTAACTCAATGGCTAGGTCCTGGTATTTTCTCTATACTTCTCATATTAACTTTCTCATCATTTGGGACTGGAAAGTCAATTATCTGGCACTTTCTATTCTCTTTGTCTACTACTACTAAATCAAGCCTTCTAGCTTCTATTACTCAGTCTGTCTGAAGGTTAAAATCCCACATCTTATGTTTCTTACTTTCTAGTACTTTACTAGGTTTATATTCATACCATTTATCTGTATGGTCAAATCCCAGCTTTCTACATAACTCCCAGTAGATTTTCTCCCTAAGTTGTCATGCTTTCTTTTGTATTCTTTCTGTGCCAACATGCTACAGTCATTTACTATATAAGTAACACCCCGCTTTTGATTTACAGAACCTACATTGAGAATCAACCTGGTTTTTAATATATCTTAGCTTTTATCCAATTAGACCTCCATGGCTGATCTTGTGCTGCTACTAACAAACATTCTGTCTTCCTTTTCAGCCTTCCTTTCTGCAACCATAACCATGTCTCACTACTACTACTACTACTACTACTACTACTACTACTACTACTACTACTACTACTACTACTACTACTACTATATCTTTGGTAATCTACCATACTATATCACTACTATATCTTTGGCAATATACCATACAAAGCCTTCTCTTGCCTATCAGATAACCCCTCTTTTTTTCTGGTTTTTAAATTCGTTTAACATTTTGTTTTACCTATGCCCTGCTGCTACTTTAGCAGCTCTTAATACACTTTCTTCACTATTACCTACATAGGAGGCTATATCTGCTCTAGTTCACTCCACGCAGTAGTCGACTGATATTAACCCTCTTCCACCTTCCTTTCTTAATAAGTATAATCTTGCTACTCATCCTATTGGGTGAAGTCCTCCATTCATATTTAATTCCTTCCTAGTTCTTCTGTCTAGATTTGCTAATTCAGATTTTGTCCAATCTACAAAAGCTGCAAAGTATCTAAGTAAAAATACTGCCCACATATTTACAGCCTTCACTAGATTCGGACCATTTAGCTTTGACTTCATTAGCTTTCTCACCCTTCTGATATACTCCTCCTCAATTTTCGTTTTCATTTCTATAGTTAGTACCCTGTCAAATTTTAATACACCTAGATACTTATAACTTTCTCCTTCTTTCAGTGATTTAAATGCCTGGCCACCTGGTAATTGGATGCCTTCGTTGTTGACTACCTGTCCCTTTTTCATAACTAATATTGTACATTTATCTATGCCAAATTTCATGCCTACATCTTTTCTGAACAGTCTTACAGTTTGTATTAAGGAATCTATCTCTCTCTTATTTTTATTGAAAAGCTTCAGATCATCCATGTAGAGAAAATGGTTAATTTTTCCTTTACTATTTCTGAATTGATACCCTGCCTTTGCTTTCTTTAATGCTAAAATTACTATTATTGTTATTATTATTATTATTATTATTATTATTATTATTATTATTATTATTATTATTGTTCAGTAGTTTTATTTTTATAACGTGCTTTCACTTCACTACCGAGCGCAGCTCTGTGCGCCTTGGGTATGTGCTGTGGTTTGCTGTGGTGCTCTTATGTTTACTGTATTGAAAGTGTTTTGCGTAGAATGTGTGCAGTACCCAGTAGTGCAATTTTCTGTATGTTATATATATTTGTAAGTCCTGATATTTTTGTTATGTATTTGTCTGAATATTTTTTTATTATACCTAAGGCACATTATTATTATTATTATTATTATTCAGTAGTTTTATTTTTATAACGTGCTTTCACTTCACTACCGAGCGCAGCTCTGTGCGTCTTGGGTATGTGCTGTGGTTTGCTGTGGTGCTCTTATGTTTACTGTATTGAAAGTGTTTTGCGTAGAATGTGTGCAGTACCCAGTAGTGCAATTTTCTGTATGTTATATATATTTGTAAGTCCTGGTGTTTTTGTTATGTATTTGTCTGAATATTTTTTTATTATACCTAAGGCACCTACTATGATAGGAATTGTTTCTGTTTTTAGATTCCACATTCGAGTTATCTCTATTTCCAGGTCTTTGTATTTTGTTAGGTCTTTGTATTTTGTCCAGGTCTTTGTATTTTGTCCAGGTAGCTCAGGTTCGGTTTTATTCTTTGTAGGAATTATGTGGATACCTGTAATCTTATGCATTCACTAGTTTTTAGTAGTCTTTCAAGTGCTTAGAACCCTCCTCATAATCCTTGCTGTCCCTAACAGTCAAGCTTTCTGTAGAAGTTCTACTGGGCATTTTAGTTCAATCTCCGTCAGCCATTTGTCTATAACTTTGCTTACTGTTCACAACGCACCAATTATTTCTGGCTCGACCTTTACTGTTCGCACGCTCCAAATTCTTCTTATTTCAAATTTTAAGGGAATTATTATTATTATTATTATTATTATTATTATTATTTTTGTTGTTGTTGTTGTTGTTGTTGTCGTCGTCGTCGTCGTCGTCGTCGTTGTTAAGGCGGCGAGCTGGCAGAATCGTTAGCACGCCAGGCAAAATACTTAACGGCATTTCGTCCGTCCTTACATTCTGAGTTCAAATTCCGCCCCGCTCAACTTTACCTTTCATCCTGTCGGGGGTCGATAAAATAAGTACCAGTTAAGTACTGCGGTCGATCTAATCGTCTAGCCCCCTCCCCCAAATTTCAGACCTTGCGCCTATAGTAGAAAGGATAATAATAATAATAATAATAATAATAATAATAATAATAATAATAATAATAATAATAATAATTATTATTATTATTATTATTGTTGTTGTTATTATTTAGGCGGCGAGCTAACAGAATCATTAGCACGTCGGGCAGAATGCTTAACGGCATTTCGTCCCTCCTTATATTCTGAGTTCAAATCCTGCCGATGTCGACTTTACCTTTCATCCTTTCGGGTTGATAAGTGAGGTACTTGCGAAACACTGGGGTCGATGTAATCGACTAGTCCCCTTCTACCAAATTTCAAGCCTTGTGCCTATAGTAGAAAGGATTATTATAAATATTATTATTATTATTATTATTATTAGTAGTAGTAGTAGTAGTAGTAGTAAAAGGCGGTAAACTGACAGATTCGTTAATGCGTCGTACAAAATGCATTGCGGTATTTCTTTCGGTTGTTTACGTTCTGAGTTTAAATTCCCCTGAGGTCGACTTTCATCCTTTTCGAATCGATAAAGTAAATACCATTTGAACACTGGAATTAATATAATTGACTTTCCCCAACCTCAAAATTTCAGGCCTCTTGCTTATAGTAGAAAGAGTAAAAGGAGAAAAATCGCATTTTTTCATTTACGTTCAGGCCTTGTGCCTATAATTAAAAAAAATATTGTTTTTATTAAAAAGAGAAATTCTAATAAGTATTATATGGAAATATGGTACGTGACAAAGCCAATTCATGATGACAGTACAAAAAGACGCAAAATAAACAAACAATAACACATACATGCTGGCAGTCCGTGGAGGCGCAATGGCTCAGTATTTAGGGCAGCGGACTCGCGGTCATAGGATCGCGGTTTCGATTTCCAGACCGGGCGTTGAGTGTTTATTGAGCGAAAACACCTAAAGTTCCTCGAGGCTCTTGCAGGGGATGGTGGCGAACCCTGCTGTACTCTTTCACCACAACTTTCTCTCACTCTTACTTCCTGTTTCTGTTGTGCCTGTATTTCAAAGGGTCAGCCTTGTCACACTGTGTCACGCTGAATATCCCCGAGAACTACGTTAAGGGTACACGTGTCTGTGGAGTGCTCAGCCACTTGCACGTTAATTTCACGAGCAGGCTGCTCCGTTGATCGGATCAACTGGAACCTACGACGTCGTAAGCGACGGAGTGCCAACAACAAGCTGGCAGTCCAAATCAATGGTATTTAGCCGGAATCAGGACAAATTTACTTACATAGGTTGAATAATCAACGAAAAGAAACATGTGAAACTGAAACAATGAGGCAAATTACAGAATCAATAATGATGAATAAAATCTGGAGGAACAACTCTATAACGAATGACACATTGACTAAAAGAAGAATGGAGATGAAATTGTAAGTATTTGAAATGAAGTATTTCTGCAACATTTTGAGCAATACACGGAAGGACTTGAGCAGTAGTAGTTTTGTTAAACGTCAGAAAAGTTGTCTTACAGTATTTGCTCCATTTCTTTACTTCTGAATTCAAATCCCGCTATGGTCATTTTACCTTCATTTTCTCGGCGTCGAGAAAATAAAGTACCAGTCAAGTTACTGATGTTAAAGCTATCAGCAATATCTCCCCTTAAAATTGTTGTTATTGAGTTTAAATCAGGAACTACAGTTAACACGTTCATGTTGAGAAGAAAAGGATATTCATTGAAACCGTAGAATGATTGGGTAACTTGCAAATACAATCATATCTGGAAAACTAGAAAGTAAAACTAGAAGCTGCCAACCAAAAAGAAACTCATTCCGATTCCTAATCGAAATCATATCACCTTATTTGTAGTATAAATATAATCGCGGGAAATATTAAAATTCTCATGTTGCATTTCGATTCCTTTTATCTTTGAGGTTTTGTCCTAATGCAAAGTAAAGGCAATGTATTTGGAAGTATAAGATATTTTTATTTATGCGCCCCTTTTAAAGCCTAGCCAGGCTCATGGGCCCGGTTTCCCGGTTTCCATGGCGTATGTGTTCCCCCCAACTGGACGGGACGCCAGTCCATCGCAGTGTTACTCAAGAAACAGGAAGAAAGAGTGAGAGAAAGTTGGGGTGAAAGAGTACAACAGGGGTTGCCACCACCCCCTGCCGGAGCCTCGTAGAGCTTTAGGTGTTTTCGCTCAATAAACACAGACAACGCCCGGTCTGGGAATTGAAACCGCGATTCTCCGACCGCAAGTCCGCTGCCCTAACCACTTGGCCATTGCGCCTCCAGTATAAGATATATTTCTCTAATATTCCATGTGCTTTATTATCAATCATTCTTCAGAAGGCAGCCGTTGTCATCGTTGAAAGTTTGAGTGCTTACGGTTAAATACTGACAAGATAAAAATGCCCACTGTTTAATTGTTGACATTATAAACGCCGGCAGTTGTTTTAGCTGAAAAATTTTCAAAAATCTAACTGCATTTTTTTTTTTAATCGTTTTAAAACTAAAGCAGTTTATTGGACTGAAAGTTGACATGACTGTAAAAAAGAAAACTGAAATAATTGAAATAGTTAAAAATGCATTAAGAAATATACTAAAAGAATAATAGTGCCAGTAATAACTTTAAGAATTACAGCAATTCATTCAAACAAAACGATAAATTGTGAGACATTAACCCGAAGGAAAATACGAGGCTAGTCGGAGTATAAGTTGCGAAAACTTTTTTTAATATTGTCATTAACCATTACTTATAAATATATTTGGCCACAAGATGATGGCAATATGACTGTCGGCATTTATTCTGAGTAGCACAACTTTAGTGTAATTTATTTGTTTATTTAAAAATTTATTAACTTGGTTAGTATTTGGCATGCGCACAAAATGCCGGAAGTCAAAATGCATATAAAACAAAACAATCAAGAAAAAGTTGCACACAAATGCTCACACAGGTACGCATACATATTCTTAAATATATACACACATATACAAAGATACACACACACACACACACATATGCAAATATTTGTATGAGTAAAAGCAATATTTTCAAGAATTCTTTTTGTGGACAAAGTGTTTATTGAATTACAATACATCATTTAAATGCTGACATATGCTGTTCACTAAATACTTTTTTCGTGCTGCTACTACAAGCTATTTCGGGATATTTTTTTCACACATTCCCAAAGAGTGTTTCATTTGCAGAAATAATTAATAATCATTTGTCTTATTTAACAAGAAAATATATAATTAGCTACAACATAAATTATTTAATTAACTTCTCATTTTTATTGCTTTTCTCTTAATTTTATGATGGACTTGGGACAAAATCTCTCTCCTAGAATTTTTTGGGTAAATTAAAAGTCTATTAGTATTAGTAAAAGTTAATTCGCGTTAAGTTATGTGTTAGCATTCTTTAAAATCCCAACGTCATACATATATGCCTACATTCTTTCACCTGGTGTTGCACCCAAAACAAACTTTCGTAGATTTTATATCTCATTTATTCACAACACATCACTTTCCCAATATGTATATAATACGAGGCGGCGAGCTGGCAGAAACGTTAGCACGCCGGGTGAAATGTTTAGCGGTATTTTGTCTGTCTTTACGTTCTGAGTTCAAATTCCGCCGAGGTCGACTTTGCCTTTCATCCTTAATGGGTCGATAAATTAAGTACCAGCTGTGTACTGGGGTCGATATAATCGACTGGCCCTCTCCCCCTAAAATTTAGGGCCTTGTACCTAGAGTAGAAAAGAATATGTATGTAACAGAATATATTATAATATGATATAATGGATTCAAATTTTGCCACAAGGGCAGCAATTTTGGAGGAGAGGGATGATTCGATTACATTGACTCCAAAGTTCAACTGGTACTTATTTTATCGGCACCGAAAAGATGATAGGCAAAGTTGACCCCGGCAGAGTTAGAACTCAGAACGTAGCAACGAGCGATATACTGCTAAGCATTTCGTCCAGCGCGCTAACGATTCTACCAGCTCGTCGCCTTATATAATATAATACAATTTGATATAATTTAAAATTATATAACCATGTGTGTATATGTATGTATGTATATATATATATATATATATATGAGTATGTGTACGCTAATATCGAACAGTGAGAATGAGTGCTCAACACAGCATTGGTGGATACATTTTCTTTCTTTGTGGGTTAAGAAAACAGCCAATGTTTTCATGTGAAAAGATCTTCACAATTGTTCAAGAATACCACCTGAAAGTGTTGTTACTCGTCTTCACATGAAACCATAAGTTGCCTTGTTAACCCACAAATAATGAATGAGTATGTGTATGAATATATTTACGCGCACACACACACACACACACACAAACACACACACACACACATAAACACACACATTGTTGGCACTCCGTCGCTTACGACGTCGAGGGTTTCAGTTGATCCGATCAACGGAACAGCCTGCTCGTGAAATTAACGTGCAAGTGGCTGAGCACTCCACAGACACGTGTACCTTTAACGTAGTTCTCGGGCATATTCAGCGTGACACAGTGTGACAAGGCTGACCCTTTGAATTACAGGCACAACAGAAACATGAAGTAAGAATGAGAGCAAGTTGTGGCGAAAGAGTACAGCAGGGTTCGCCACCATCCCCTGCCAGAGCCTCGTGGAGCTTTAGGTGTTTCCGCTCAATAAACACTCACAACGCCTGGTCTGGGAATCGAAACCGCGATCCTATGACCGCGAGTCCGCTGCCCTAACCACTAGACCATTGCGCCTCCACAAACACACACATATACAGAGGCTAAGGATCGGGACAAAGGTCTACGAAATGTATGAAGTCGAGTAGGCCTTCATTATGAGGGATAGCAATGTATATGAATTTGATGTCGAGGGTAAACATTAGTCGGAAAGATCCTGGAGGAAAAGAGGAAGAATTAAAGAGACGAAGAGCGTGATCGGTGCCATGAATGTAAGAGGAGCGGAAACCACTAGGAGTGCGAGGACGAGATCGAGATATTGGGAAATTAATTCAGACACAAAGGGATGGCCTGGTTGTTGGGCTTACGAATTTTAATAATGAGGAGTGAAATCGGAGGGTAGAGGATGGTAGAAAAGATCGTCTTGAAGTTGGCGGAGCGCTTCAGCCACGTAGAAATTTGCATGCCACACAACCACGGCTTCACCCTTGTCAGTGAGTTTATTAATGAAGTTTTCCCGGAGCCTGATGCAAGGGAGGGCTTAGATTTCGTCTCGGATCATGTTGAGCTGTTGGGGTCGACTACGAAAATAGAACTGGTCTAGAGTGCGGTGGCAGACGCTGATAGTTTGATCAGCTGAGCGGCACAAGATCAATGAAGCGGCCTCGTCCGTTTGGTGCAGGTGGAGCATTATGAAAGAGTATGCAGCTCAACGCGACGAGATGTGAAACGGAGACACCTACTGAAGAGAGAATGCTCAGTTTCAGAGAGAAGAAAATCAAAGAGAAATAGTTACAACAGAGTGAAAAGGAATAAAGGGGAGTAGGGAAGATGTGTGAGGTGGAGAAAGGGAGACGGTGGCAGACTGGGAGGAGAGTTGAAAAGAGTTGGCACTAAGTGGTAGAGATGGCGAAAAAGTAGGGTGACAGAGGTGAGGGTAGTATGTGTTATCGGGGTAGGGAAAAGGATGGGTATTGTGGAGTTGAGTAGGACAGGATAGAGGAATGATAAAGGAATAATTAGGAATGCTTGGTGCGATAAAAAAAAAAATTGTGGAGAAGGCAGTTGAGGTAGAGAACGAAACGGAGGGTAGAGTGGGGTAATGGAAGAGCAGCAGCAGGAAAAGAGGATAGAACAGAGAAGTGGGAGACAACGCTTAAATGTGCGGGTTTTGGAGGGATTAGAGAGGATGGTGGCACGCGTATGGCTGTGGGAAGTTGTGCAAGGGACCGGTTCATTGGGAGAGGCAGAGTGGGAAGTAGGATGGAAGGGAAGATAGAAGACTTTGGGGTTGAGACTAAGGTGAAGGCAGTGACTCAGAAAGAAAATGTGGATAGAGAAACGGGTTTTTTTTTAAAGATGTGTTAGGAGACGTTAAGAAACAGAGACAGCAGGTGGGAAACATGGTGGGGAAGTATTTTAGGCGGTGGTGTAGACGGAGGAAGAAAGATTTGACATCCAGTATGCTGAGTTAATTTTTTTTTTTTTTCAGATCATTAAAATGGAATGTGAAGTTAAGAGAAACGAGCATTTTCGACACCTCCTTCTTTTTGCTTTTAATCAAGGTTCTAAGGCCGCAAAAGATGCTCGCGACATTTGTGCTGTGTATGGAGAGGGTGCTATAGCTGAAAGAACCACTCGCGATTGGTATGCCAAGTTCAAAAATGGAAATTTTGACCTCAAAGACACACCTCGTTCTGGCCGTCCAGTTGAGTGCGATGAAGAGCGATTAAACCAACTTTTGCACGAAAATTCTCGTCAGACGACAAGAGAACTAGCAGAGAAAATGGAATGCTCCCACACTGCTATAGAGAAACATCTTCATCCGATGAGAAAGGTTCAGAAGTATGGAGCATGAGTTCCGCATGCTTTAAGTGACAACAGCAAAAATCAACGACCTAATCGTCAGCATGGAGTTCTTCTGCTGCACGACAACGCCCGCCCTCATATCGCCAATATGACCAAGGAAGCCATTCAAACGCATGGATGGGATTTGCTGCCACATCCGCCATACTCTCCTGATTTGGTACCAACGGATTTCCACCTCTTTCGATCTCTTTCAAATGCTATGCGCGGAGTTTCGTTCAATACTGATGCAGAATTGAGAGCTTGGTTGGATCAATTTTTCGAGTCGAAATCGGGAGATTTCCACCAACGAGGTATTGAAAATCTTCTTGAATGTTGAGAAGAAGTTGTAAACAACGAGGATGAATACATTATTGATTAATTAGTTGTTATTTTTTATTAAACCTTTTTTAAAATTTAAATTAAAAAAAACCGCGGGAACATAGTTACCAACTTAATATACATACTTCTTTTTACTTCTCTCTCACCCTCTCTCTCTATATATATGATTGACCGCTAGCTACTAAAGCTTTCTTTTTTTATTCTCTCTCTTTATTTTCTCATGTTCCGTTCTGTTGAAGAGCGTAGGCTCGAAACGTAAAAGACTTTCTCACCTTCCCGAGCGTTAAACAAATACATCTGTTTGTTGTTTACACATCTGTCTTCGTGTTTTGATTTTTATAAATTCCAACTATATATATATATATATACATAGTGGACTGTTGGCGATTTTTCCTTCTTTCTCTTTGGACTTTCCTGTTTCCGACGAAGAGTTGCTCGAAACATTAACAACAACTCTCTTCTTTCACTGAGCGTCAAATCAATATATCGCCTGTGTACACACACACACACAAACACACACACACACACACACACACACACACACACACACACACACACACACACACAAACAAACACACACACATATGTATGCATGTATGTACACGTATTTACACAAACATATCTATACCTTCAGCACCACATGCGTACGGACATAACTCACACATACACACACATGCATGTATGCGTATGTAAACTACGGGTTTTGAATTAATCATTCGATTTCTAATGGAGGTGCAAGTAACAATTATTACAGTTACATTTACGTGCGACAAGTGTTTGCGCATGCGTATGTGTGGCGAGTGTTTGTGTGCATGAAAGTGTGTGTAAAAATTTAAATAGGTAGCCTCAGGTTCGACGATGAGTATTGCAGATACTTGACTTTATCCCTCTAACATCAATCTATTATATGCATTCGTGTAGGTCACCGATTGAGGATATCATCCTTTCTCCCACACATCAGCTTTTGAAGCCCTCCCGCCTAAAATTTCATGGTCATTGCCTTCCCAACTAGCTGTAGTTAAATGAGTTACTTGCTCTTGCATTAGTATGTAACTGACTGAGTATTTCACAGATACATACACACTTAATTCACAGACAAAAATTAACGTCACACTGTTTATGTCAAGTCTAGGTCGTTGATCTATTGATGCACTCTTTCGAACAGGCTTACGTCCACGCATTTGCCGCCTACATAGTTTTATTTATATGATTTGAGTCGACTATCTGTTCGAAGCGATAGTCTAACACACTTGCTCAATATGCTGTTAGGTGAGATTAAACCCAGGATTTAATGATTGCGAAGTGAACTACTTCCCCAATTATTCATGTCATCACCTTTGCATGTAAATAAATGCATTCATACACATAACTTCAATAAATTTCTATTTATATTCTATCTGAATAAATGTTTCGTCCTCCAATCCTAGAATAAACGAATAAATGATAGAACAATTTTGTCTATTAGTTCTGACTAAAAATAGCAAAAGTTCCAATATTTTATTTATTTACAAACACATCATATGACCTTTTTTACCCAAAATGTTTTATGAGAAACAAAGTAATTCGACTCTTGACAAAAGCTATTGAGCGAAAAGCTTCACAAGTCTACTTTAGCTTGACCTTCTTGTGAACTTCTGCCGAATCTCATGCTAACATCATAACGGTAAAAGTTCTTATACCACATCATGTACAGCATTATACAGAAGCTAGTTACGCAGTGTTAAAACAGTGCAAAATTTTATACCATCATGCACAGCGTCACATCACGCAGTGCTACAACAATACAAAATTTTATACCGTACCTTAAACATTTCTATACAGTAGTACATCAAGGCAGTGCTACAACTACGAAAAGTTTTATAACGCACCCTATACATACCAATACAATGCCACATCACGCGAATTTATAACAGTGCAAAATGTTATGCTACACCGGGCATAGCGACACCGCGCATAGCACATTGCGAAGCGACAGAAGTGCAAGATCTTATAACCACATTAAGCACAGTTCCACATAGCACAGCCACAAAAAACAAAATAAACATTAACAATAAACTGAAAGATCATTTTTTAAATTCTTTTACTCTTTTACTTACAAATGACTGTTTCAGTCATTTGACTGCGGCCATGCTGGAGCACCGCCTTTAGTCGGAAAAATCGACCCCAGGACTTATTCTTTGTAAGCCTGGTACTTATTCTATCGGTATTTTTTGCCGAACCGCTATGTTACGGGAACGTAAACACGCCAACATCGGTTGTCAAGTGATGGTGGTGGTGGTGGTGATCGGGAAACACAGATACACAATGACATTCATAATATATATATATATATATATAATTGAGATTCAGTTGAATTAGGTACTTAAGTTGAAGCACCAAATCAGTTTGGTATTATCCGTACAACTCAAAGTAAGGTGAATGAAATCAAAATAAGCAACAAGATATCCTCTTGCTTATTTTTATTATATATATATATATATATATATATATATATATATATGACGGGCTTCTTTCAGTTTCCGTCTACCAAATCCACTCACAAGGCTTTGGTTTCCTGAGGCTATAGTAGAAGACACTTGTCCAAGGTGCTATGCAATGGGACTGAACCCGGAACTATGTGGTTGGGAAGCAAGCTTCTTTATTTCATGAGATTTGCCAAAAGGGCAGTACATAGATTGATGCAGAAGCAATGCGGCTGCACACTAACACAAATGAGATGAAAAAATAAACACAATAATGATATTGATGAGAGGCGCATCGACGCCCGCCGATCGATGCCCCTCGAGAACACTGTCCTTTTTTTCTTTTTTCTTCTCTCCTTTTTTTTTATAAACAAAAAAAAAACAAGCTTCTTATCACACAGCCACTCCTGCGCCTATCATTCAATACTTTTTAGTTAGGTACACACTACATTTTACAAGTAAAAGGTTGGTAGTGACTTTGAAGTCACATCTTATCAGCCGTCAACAGATTGGTGATCAGACTATCATTCTCGTTTTGAAGAGAATACGGATTGCTGAGTTACGGTGACGTAAACAATATACAAAGATGATGGATGGTCACGGCTAGAACGTTTTAGAACGGGGTTTGGTCCATCAGTGTCAACCTGGAGCTAAGCAGTAATAATGATTTCAAATTTTGGCTGAGGGCTAGCAATTTCAGGGGAGGGGTATAAGCCAATTACATCGACCCAAGTGCTCAACTGGTACTTATTTTATCGACCCGCAAGAATGAAAAGAAAGGTCGACCTTGGCGGAATTTGAACTCAGAACGTCAATCCGGAAAAAATGCTGCAAAGCATTTTGCCTGACGTACTAACAATTCTTCTAGCTTACCGCCTTGAGCTAAGCAGTTATATAAGAACAATAGTACAACTAAACTATGCAAGATGTCACTTCAACACACCGTGCATAACATAATGTGTCCAACTGAACATTACATTGGCATTAATGTCATATAAAACCATTTCGTGCTTGAACTACAAGGACACAACAGCAGAAACATGCGCCTATACATGTAGATAATACTATAGCACATAAAATTACACTACGTTATATCATGCCCTTAACGCAGTACATCACAGCAAGCCACATCACGTTGTAACCCACCCATCTTTCTATATACATAACATAAACTAATGTAATTGATGCTGTACGTGTATTGGGTATATTTAGTACAT
>NC_142928.1:145980922-145983422 GCF_046866305.1 Octopus bimaculoides
GCGGACACACACACAGCGCCCTGACAGATATAACACATACGTACGCACACATACACACGCATACACACTTACACGCATACATCGCTTGGACACACATATACAGACACACTCAAATATACACACATACCCATGTGCACGCACACGCCGCGTAGACCAGAATAAAATCACACATACACACACGCGTATACTTACACGCAAATACACACATATAAACCCCAAAATGCCAATCAAAACTACTGAAGTATAACAGAACCAGCTCACGAAACAAGCCTTTCTTAGAACCTTTTGATCATGTGATTGCTATCAACCAATCACACTGTTTTTAGAGGGAAAGCAATTCTAAGCTACCCTTTTCCCAAAAAACAGAACTATCTTTTGATCACGTGACTGTCATCAACCAACCACATTGTTTTTTTTTAAAAGAAGGCAATTTTCAGCCACCATTTGTATATAAAACAGTAGTAAGTATTAAATTCCATCCTGATGGGAGGCCCTACAACCAGATCCGAAAACTATAAATGGTCTGTTATTTCTCTACTCACCGTTTTTCAATTTAAGTTGCTGCAAACAATTATGGTTTCTGATCAAAGTGAGACTAAACATTTTAGCACCTACTGATTGACAAATCAGACACGTTTTATCTTCTTGTCGAAAACTCTATTACTTGATTTGGATATATTTATGTAAACTAATTTTTATCTTCTTATCAGTGTAAAAAGTTTTATTACCTCCTCTGAATGTTTTTATATAAACTATCTTTTGACTCATCACAGAGGATACACAATGCCTCACACTTTATTTTTGAAAATCTTTTTAAATAAGTGAAACCGGTTAAGTTAATAAATACTTTTAAAAGGCTCCTGTATTTTCAAATTCTTTTCCTCATATATATATATATATATATATATATATATATATATATATATACCACTGCCTAAACTCATACTTGTATCAGTTGCTTTAATGGGCTGTAATTATAGTTTCTCAGTTAGCCTTATCCGTTCCATTTTCTTACAATAAGTGCTGAAGAAGTGAGTTACATAATCCAGTTTCCTCAATAATTGCAGATTGTCGTATCTGTGAATTTCTTATTGGCTGGACATAGATGTTTGTTTCTTCTTTGCGTCAACGTTTGCGGAACAACTGATTGCTGCTTTTTTCACTCTTTCTCGGTTTCGAATAGTTATGGTTGTCCGTTTCGCTTGGATATTACAGAGGTTTTGACAGAAACATGTTGCCAGTGTTCTTTCGTATTATGGGCGAATATGCCCATGACATCATTGTAACATCTTATTTTATTATCATCACAAATCCTTTCTTTACGGATTGTCTTGTATAATAATTTGGTTACTACATCATGACTCATAGGTAAATTGTATTGCAGTTACAGCTTAAGCTGTGAGACACATCTGAGTGCTTTTATTATTTTTTTTATTGCATAACTATTCCTTCTGTGCATCAAGTATTTCTTGTTTCTGAATTAGAAAAAAAATAAATCTTATTCTTCAAAGTTAGAGAGCTAATATTACGTTTGTTATTTCGAGATGGCCTAATCTTGTTATTTACACTTCATATGAAAGTGTTCAGGCAACAAAGCCATGAATGAACTTCAAGTGATAAGGAAAAATACCCATCGTGTGATGGTCTGTTGCAATGGAATTGTGAAACTTCCCTCAATACGTACCATTGATAATCAGAATGCTTTCTCAATATCACCTTTTCAAATCTCATCTTATTATTTGTTTTATGCGTGCAAATTTGAACAATGGGTGCACTTCGACAACTGATGCCTAAATTTCGTCGATCAGATAGGATGTGGCATTGAAAAGCAATGTGAATCAATCGTTGTTTTCTTTCCTCGCTTACTTTCAGGCAGAGGCTGTCATTATCATTAATGATATAGTAATTTCTAGTAGCGATTACTTGTGTTCGGGTTTTAAAATCAATGACAGGAATCCCATCTAGTATGCTATCAAGTAGCCTAAATGGTAGCATGAAAGCTAATGATTCACCCTGTGGACCATTGATTTGTTGTATGAAGAAACTTTAAGAGGCACATAATTTTCAGCAGAGTGTAATGAGTTGTGGTTATGCGTTTTTATTACAAGTTTACACCATAGGAAATATCTTCATCCACTCTTTGGCACCTGTTGTAGAATTCCCTGTAGTGTACTGAAAAAAATAGTCAGGTCAAAGAAAGAGAGGTTGCATGAGTAGAGTTTCTCCGCCTGGTTACAATCAAGTTGAAACATCAATCAAGACGAACTTCATTCATATACCACTTGCAAATTGCTGTAACTAAGTTCAGATTTTTCTTCAAAAATTCGTATTTTTTTGCCATATATTTTGAGGCCAGTCAACGTGAGAATTTGAAGTTTCTCTCTTTCTACGAGCTAATGACATGCGTTAAGACTTCCTCAAGGAAAACGGATAATGAGGATCGCCGAAATTGTAAACAGCATCACAAAGACACTGCTTCCTTGAAATATAACCTTGTGAT